>NC_057949.1:19128526-19238526 GCF_018555375.3 Anguilla rostrata | reverse complement strand
ACTAGAGGACGTCCCCGACTCAGGGGACAGAGTTAGAGACGTCCCCTACTGACTGCAGAGGGACAGAGAGATTAGAGGGAGGAAGAGGAGGAGAGAGGAAAGCAGAGGTGGCTGTAAGAAGATGAATGAGTGAAGATGGACAGGTGAATGAAAGGATGAAAGAGACAATTGTGCGACCAACAGAAAGGAAGCAAAAAGTTGGTGGGGTGATGAAATTTGTGAGAGATGGCAGGAACGATAGAGCTGCAGGAAAGAAAGACAGATGGAAGGATAGAAGAGAGGGTCGGAGGGATATGAGAGAAGTAGAGCGGCAAGGAGAAATCCAAGGACACAAGAGAGGGATGGAGAGAAGAACGAATGAGCCAATCGCCCTAATCCCTCAGTCTTTAAGGATATACAGAGAATGATATCACATGCCTAGGAAATGGCTGACAGATTAATATTTTGAATATTAATATTGTTTCCTGGACACTTGCATAGCCATCTCATCAGGGGGCCAGGATATCTTTTCAGGATCTTAAAGGCTCCGGCTCCAATAACATCAGCTGCGGCAATGGTGCTCGAGTGATTTGATCATTACCTCTAATTTCATTTCTGATTTTATCGCAGTTATAAATTATTGGCATTATCATGCACATAATTATGGATGGCTGTGTTACGTAACTGCGACCTTATGATTGATTTCTACTTGAGATTGTTATCGAGTTTTTCATTGGCTGATGAGGGTCAGAGGGAGAGCCATAATCAGTAGGAGGGAGGCGAACTGTTTTATTCAGAACAGAAAACATAAACAGAAATACAAATGTTGTCATAGAGACGGATAGCTGTTCCTACATTAGCGCAATGAACAGTAGCCATTACCCATTCGCACTGCTGCTGATGAAAGGTCATAATTCATTTTAAAATTTAATATTTTTAAGCACCGCAGTAATGGCAATGTTCAGTGTGTGCGCGCGCGCGTGTGTGTTTGTGTTCATGCGTGTGTGTCTGTGTGTGTGTATGTGCATGGGCGTGAGTGTCTGTGTGTGTGTGAGTGTGTGTATGTGCATGGGTGTGCCTGTCTGTGAGAGTGTGTGTGCGTACATATGTGTCTGTGTCTGTGTGTCCGTGTGTGTGCATGGGTTTGCGTGTGTGCGTGTGCACACATATGTATGCATCTTCAGCAAAGTAGAAAATGGACAGCAAACCCATACCATGGATGAAGGCCAGTACACTATGTTCTACAAGAGAGAGCGAATGAGAACAAGAAAGGGGGATTTAAGGACAAACTGAGCACTGGGAGGAAGGAGTTTATTGAAGGAAGGGAGCTGAGAGTGAACTAAAATGAACGTGAAGGAGAGGAAAAGCGAGAGATGGAACAAGGGATGGAGAACAGGAGTGCGGTGGGAGAGATTATTAATAGCAGCGTTTGATTAGCTAAGAGTGCCTGAGGACACACTGAGGCTTCTGGGTCAGGCCTCTAATGCGGTGAAGTAGGCTCCTGAGTTTGGCCCAAAGTAGCAAGGAGACAGGCTTTTCTGTTTGTTTGGTTTTGTTTTTTCTACAACCCCCCCTCTCAGTTTTTTTTATCACTTTTCTCCTGAATTTCTCATCAGTCATCATGCCTCTTGTCTTAGTGATAAATCATGTACACCTGTGCACCAGGAACACCACGACTGAAGTTTGTGCACTTCTTTGATGTGCTCATTTCAGGCAGTGACTATTTCACACTCTACTGGTTGCATACAGTACTACAGGAGGACCAGTGAGTATTTTATACACCCAGTACTATAGGCCACACACAGTACTATAGGAGAACCAGTGAGAACACACAGTACTATAGGAGAACCAGTGAATATTTTATTCACCATACAAGCCACACACAGCACTATAGGAGAACCAGTGAGTATTTTATACACCCTGTAGGCCACACACAGTACTACAGGAGAACCAGTGAGTATTTTATTCACCATACAAGCCACACACAGTACTACAGGAGAACCGGTGTGTATTTGGAGTCTTTGGGGTGAACTGGGCATCTGGGCATGAGGACAGTTTTGTCCCAGCCCTGGTCGACTCATGACAGGGCCCAGGCCGAGGCTCGAACCTGCAGCCGTATGGGTCAGCCTGCGCTCTTGTTGACCGCCTGCACCAGTTGCACACACACTGTGACCCACGGGATCCCCGTTCTCACCCCTCCATCTGCCCCACCGTTGACAGACACCGACGGGACCAGACGCCAAGAGCGGGGCGGCTCAGATTAAATGCTTCCCTGTCAGAGCGAGGAGCGCCACCACTGAATACAGATTAAACTGAATTATGAATTGATGCTGTGAAGAACAGAGTGTTCATGAGCGATGCACGCGGGCGAGGCGTCACAAACAAGCAGGGGAAGAGGGAGGGGTTAGAGGAGAAAACTGTTGATGCTTGGCTGCTCCTGGATCCTTTAAACATTCATAGCTTTTTTTAAAAAAAACTTGGACTCTGGAGAATTTCTCAGGCATATGCTTCTTATCTTTATGCAGCACACATTATGCTTACGCCGTGGAAATCCGTTGCCTTTTGTTAAGACTTGACAGTGGTGCAACTCGCGTTGTAATGGCTATTTGATAAGCGCTGATGACAGATAGCAACCATATTCCTTCTCGGACAGCGCAAGGACTCGCCAATAACGGAATTAATCAATCAATAAATTTGACCACAATCGCAAAAACTTTTAAATATTGTTGATTGCTGAACACAATCGGGCTTCAAAAGTAAAACTGAATGTAATTTATCGATTAACGAAATGAGCATTTTAATCTGAGACCGAGACCAGTACACTTCTCCCGTTGTGGTTCTTTTACATTACATTACAGGCATTTAGCAGGCGGTCTTATCCAGAGCGACTTACACAACTTTTACATAACATTTTTGCATTGTATCCATTTATACAGCTGGATATCTGAAGCAATTCAGCTTAAGTACCTTGCTCAGGGGTACAACGGCAGTGTCCTAGCCAGGAATCGTACCTATGACCTTTCAGTTACAAGCCCAGTTCCCTACCCACTGTGCTACACTGCCGCCCCATTCTTCTTTCTCACGTCTACTTACATTTACCTGAGCCTCGGGCTGAAACGCTGAGGCGCTGTCATGGAAGATATCGCTGAAATCCTTTTTTTTTTTTTTGTTGATGACCCGGGACCTTCGCTGAAATGCGATCTCTCGCGCACGTAACGAATGTTCGGCGGACGCCGCAGGGGCGTGCGCCTACGGAACAGCTGGCTCCGCTCTCCAAATCTGCACAGCTGGTGATTGAGATTCCAGCACGTCTGTCACAGAGGCTGAGTTTCAAATAATCATCTGAATCCCCTTGAATGACCCATTTGCTGTTTGCATTTGTATTTTTAGTTTTACAAATTGGTGCATCCCCAAGGGCGTTCTGGGAGATTTGGTAACTGGCTTGTTTACCTTGAAGGGTGGGGTGGGGTGGGGGGTTGGGGGTCGGGGGGTTTGAGTGTAGCTGACAGGTGACACTCTAGATTTGGTGTTGACCTTTCAGTTGTTTCTGGAACTTTTAAAAATGTATTTACTGTGATGTAACATTATTAAAAATAAATTAATGAACAAATTAATGAACCAGTTCTATTGTGTTATTATATTGTTTTTAATCTCACAATAGAACTGGTTCATTAATTTGTTTATGTACCAATTGAGCAGGTGTAGATAGTGATGGCTGAAGCTCCACTGGATGGTTATATCATGTGGTTGACCACTTCTTAAAAGCATTGCATTGAGTAGTCCTTTACCATTTTAATGTAATCCCTGCCAGTCAGGTCCATGTTGAATAACAGTTCCTTGTCATAAGTAGATGTGAACAACTCACTGATTTTTCTATTATGTTCAGAATTCATTTGAGAGAGCATAGTTTTTTCTCAGTATTGTTTTTTTTCTACCATTAATGTAATTTAGTATCTGGATTTTAAAAGATGAAAAGCATAATATGTTTATGGGTAAATGTAAATGACTGTTTTTAAATTACCCTGAGGAATATATTCAGTCAGCCATACCAAGTAAACACTAACTCAATGGCCCTTACAAATAAACTGATTTATAAGTACTTGTTCCACCCAAACACTCTCTCCGTGCTTCGTATTTTCATCTCCAGTCAATTTATATGCGTGTGCAACCGTAAATAATATTTGCAGAGCTGGAACAGAAGCAGTTTACATGGTTTAATACCAAGTCAAGTCAACGATGAGAAATGAGACCAAGAAGCCAACCATTAACCAACTGTTTCTTTCATATTTGAAATTAAAAGGGGTGCCAGTGGTTGGTTTTCCTCACACTGCACGGTGGCAAGAATTTTGCGCCCAAGTTGATTATAGCTGTAATAGAATAATCTATATTTGACTTCAAGTTATGGCGTTTAATAATTCAGATTTTCAGATTCAAGCCAAGTTACTTATGTAACTGATTTTCTTTTTTCCTTCGAGCTAAAATCCAAGAGTTCTTGCATAGCTGTGAAACTCCCTAGCACTTCAGAGACTACAGAATGTCTCACAAGTTCGTTTTTTCTGCTATCCACTGAAGTCCTATTCAGATAATGAGCTCGCTGCCAAGCATGCACATGAAAGTGTGTGCACACACATACTACAGAGAGAGAGAGAGAGAGAGAGAGAGAGAGAGAGAGAGAGCGATACAGACGCTTAGTGACACAGGCAGTTACAGACAGCGGCACTGCATGAGCTGGACTACCCAATGGCGAACCAGTGAAAAGCCAACAACATGACTGGCTAACTTCCACCGCATCGTAATGCCAAGAGGTGCATCTCATTGTTTACACACTGCAGGCATTTTAATAACCTGGGGCTACGTGACAAATTCTGTATATTTGGGGAAGATAGAGAATGACCTTGAATGACCTCCAGCTCCTGCTAAATTCCACCAACCACACTTCCCTCTCCCCCCCCATCCACCCCTGAGGACTCACTTTGATTAGCTTCACCCTTGGAAGGTATCCATGGAAACGCCCCTGAGAGGCGGAGTCAATCTGGGCTTCATCAGTTTAAATGAATAAACTGATAGATGTGCAGATGATCTGAACAGGATATCGGCGGTCTGCCACCACTAACCCACCAGCCTGTCTGCCTCCCCCGTGCCCATCCCTGCAAAAACTGCCTTTGGCAAGAGGGCTGTGACAGGTCTGTAAAAATAGCTGATTTAAAAGGCCTTGGCAAAGCTGGCAGAGGGATATAGCCCTGACTTTGGAAACCTATAGAGAAATAAGATCCCCCTGCCACATACACATTTTTATCCTTTCCAATTCACTACTCCTGTTACTGTAATATAAGGGCCTCGCTGTGCTCCCCCCCCCCCCCATCTTACCCTGTACCCTCACTGAGATTCTTAACCCTCTCCTCCTCCTCCACCCTTTCATCTCCTCACCTCTTTTTCTTCTTCCTCCCATCTCTCCACCCCCACAGCTGCTGTCATGGCGATGAAAGACATTCTGAAGGCTGAGGACATCAAGAAGGCGATGGATGCGTGTAAAGGTGAGGAAGCTCCATTGCCATTTTGAAAAAACATTCCAAAAAAATGTACTCTTTAAAGGGTACTCTGATTGTGTATATGTTTGCACTTTTGGGGGCCATGATCGAGTTGATTGAAATTTTGCTCTGTATATTAATGTTTCCTTTGTTGTGTTGATTATTAAAGCATCATGAAGAGTATCATTCAGCCTTTTAAGTGGGTGGTAGCGTTGTACAGTGGTTAGGGAAATGGGCTCGTCACTGAGCTTGTGAGTTTGATTGCCAGGTGGGGTACTACTGTTGTACTTTACAGCAACATACTTAACCTGAATTGGTTCCATTATGTCCAGGTGTATAAATGGTTTGTGACTAAGAGAATTAAAGTTGTGTAAATCACTCCAGATAAGAGGGTCTGCTAAGTGATCTTCCTCAACCTCACAGTTTGGGAACATGAATGAATGAATTAATTTATTTGAAAATTTTAAAAACAAAGTTTCATAAGCCTGTAATAGCACAGTAATCCTATTTTTAAAAATTGTCAAGGATAGAAACACAAGAAAGCCAGCAGGCGTATTTTCATTGTGGTCCTCTAACATTTAAACAGAGACATGGCAAAACATCCAGTTCCATACAGTTAATGTAACACAAACAGATACGACAGAACAATCCATTCACCACAGTGAGCAGAGGCACATTGCGTCAGGCGTCATGTCCCCTCTTTAGTACAGTGAAAAATACTCGCTCTACAGTGGCAGAGAAAGTTCATTTTATTTGTAGCTGCAGGAGCAGCTTGCTCCCCATCACACAAATTGCGTAAGAGGTGTTCCTGTGCCAGAGGGAAGATCCCTTTTTAAACCAATAAAATGTTTGACATTTTTGACTTGCCATGACTCGACTGTGCTGGTTCAGGAAGGGAAAGGTTTCACTGCAGATTCTTCTGTCAGCACTCCATTTTCACAGTTCTTGTAGCTGAATGCTTATTTATAAAAGAGAACAGCTGACAGTTTTAGTCGAAACTGGTGAGACAGTGTCCCGTCATCTTCAGTAGCCCTTGAACCTGTGCTTTTAAAAAAAAAAAAATTTAAACTGTTTCTGAATTTCAGCCAGGTTACATACATTGCTATTTCTCTTAGCAATAGAATCAATTCCCACTGCTACTAAAATGGCAATATCGCTATGAAAGTATTAATCAACTCAGAAATAGTCATCTGAATAGTCACCTGATGTACACAATACTCACCTGTGTCTATAAACCTGCACACTTATTTCCTTCATGTGTAAGTGAATGTGTGTATTGTACAAAATGCCATCTGTGTATCTGTAGACATTGGTTTAAATATCATTTTATATTAATTCTCTGTGTAGTGGCAGACACTTTTGACCATAAGAAGTTCTTTGAGATGGTGGGTCTGAAGACTAGGTCTACCGATGACCTGAAGAAGGCCTTCCTAGCTCTGGATGTGGACAACAGCGGCTTCATAGAGGAGGAGGAGCTTAAGTGAGTGACACTAGCAGGGGTGGGGGGGGGGCGTGGGGGGGGGCACAATGCATGGTAATGGTCCAGTAGTCAGCTGGGGCGATGGAGACAGAGTGACCTTGAAAGCAAGGCAATGTTACCACACAGAATGGGGAAGGGTGCAAACTGCATGACACGTGGAATAATACAGAGTGTCTGAGACAGTGGTAAGGAACCTACACCTAAAGCGGAGATCATTCATGGTAGAATCCCAGTCACCCATTCTACAATCTTGAGCCAAATGCTCAGTATTATACCAAGGGCTGGTTAAAGGGTAAAGGAAAATGCTCATAAAAGTTGTGTGAGTACACTTGGCTAATGTCAAATCACTGATTTGACAATTAATGGCTTTTCTGAGAAGACCTTATGGTCAAACATTACACTGAAAGATCATCATTTAATCCTAAGCTTAAATGGGGCTTGTGGTAACTCTAGATGAAAACCTTGAGCAAAGCGGTTTATGATCAGAAGGTTTGTTGGTCAAATGATGAATACAACCACTCTTGTGTAACTGATGGAAGAGTTGCTTAACTTTGGGGATGGGAGGAGAAGAGCTGCCCCTTCAGCTTTGACCTCTCACCTGTTGAGTGAACATTTCCAGCATTTATTTACTAATGATAAATGCAGACAACACACAGAAATGACTTAGTTTTTATAGAATTTCCTCAGTGCAGTCTGCATTTTCAATAGTTTGTAGTTTACAGGTATGAGTGCTTCTGATTTGAATTATAATAAAATTATATGATTTGCCATTTAGCAAGCTTATGCAGCTTGTATTGTTTTTTAAAATATTTTTTACATACAATCCATTTACACAGCGGGATATTTTAGTGAAGCGATTCACATGAAGTACCTTGCTCAAGGGCACAGCAGCAAGCCCACAACCTTGGAATTGCGAGTCAAACCCCTTAACAAGTACACCACACCGCTGCACGGAATTTCTTTTTCTTCTTTTCACTTTTGTTTTAAAAGCCTCTCTCCTGCTACAGGTTTTTCCTGAAAGGGTTCGCCACAGACGGTCGAGACCTGACCGACAAAGAAACGAAAGCGTTCCTACGTGCAGCGGACAAGGACGGAGACGGAAAAATCGGCATGGAAGGTAGTACCCCTCCCCTCCGTTTCTGAGCGCCCTAACTGCATTTTTGTCCCTGTTACAAATAGACGGTCTACCAGTATCACCCCGCGTCAGTGCCTTTGCAAAACTAACATTGTTGTGTTTCTTCTGTTGATGAAGCTCATAAATTTGATCTGTCAGACAACAGACTGGTCACCTTGTGATAATACGGCGACCACTATCTTATTACCTGCTGAGGTGCGATATGTTCGGGAGACACAAGGACAAATCCCATTTTTATTTCAGCACAAAGGAGCTTAAATTATCATTAGTAATTTAAACACAGTAATCACCAGCATAGTAATTTTCTTTCTTGAGGCTGCAGCATTGTCTGTTATCTAAGAATGTGAAGTTTTATATCTCTGGCCAGATCATTCCACAATTTCCATTATCGCCTTTGGAGTAGGTCTGTTTTCCTCCTAATAATCCTCCTATTTTAAAAAAAAGACAGAATTGTCGGCCTCAAATTCATTTGGCTGTCTGCTTGAATCTCTTTACCCTCATATGAAATTTGCTTGTTTTCAGTTTAAATTGTTTCTCAATTTACTTCCTTCGTATCAGAGCATGCTGCAACCAAATTCATACAAAGGGGATTATTAACTTCTAAAACTGTCTTGTGAAAAAAATTGGAATATTTCAGTGGCTCTGAATTTTTTGTTGGCCTTTGCCACCATCAAAAGGTATCATAAGGTATTGCAGTTACTTTGGAGGGAGCTACTAGGCAATTTGAATTACTGAACTGGGAACGCTATGCAATTTGGAAGGGGTTCATTTTGGACATGGATAAAATTTGCCACCCTTTAGTCAGTCGGCTCCGGTGCGAATCTGCAAAAATGCATTTTCATTTAAAGGTCATTTCAGCCGGCAGACCTCCCCCAAAGCATTGTGGGCATTGTGATGTAATCTGGGTTAGCAATTCCGTAGGTTGTATGATGCAATAACTAAGTAACCCTTCCCCCATCGCCTCCCCTCCCCTGCTGTCTCTTTCAGAATTTGCAGCTATGGTGCGCGAGTAGCAAACACACCCCAGACTGTGTAGCGCTCCACCCCCGCCGCCCCCCCTCCCCCCCACAACTCACTCTTCCTCAGTTGTCCCTAACCACACCACCTATCATGTCACTCTCACTTAGGCCCCGCCCTCTGCACCACGACACACTGGACCACAGAACAGTGGACAGAACTGGGGTCCTGATATTTTCATCCCATTTTTAAACACTTTTTTTAAAAATACAAACACATTATGAATCTCTTTATTTATCTGTGTCACACTGTTTGTCTGCAGGCTAAAAAATATTGTAGGTATGTAAAAAAAAAGAAGATATTCTCATTTTCTTTTCTTTTTTCATTTTATTGTATTCCATGTCACCTCCTCCCTCCCCACACCCCCCTCCTGGTGTGCTGAGCTGATGTACAAATACTAATTGCCGAAAGGACAAATCCAAGCTGTATAGAGAAGAAATAAGACAATAAAAATAAAAATAAAAACACCTAGACTAATCTGACTACGGCTGATTCTCTTTCATCGCTCTCCCATGTTGAAAGGTAAAATAAACTGACAGCCGTGTTCTCATTACAAGGTCATATGTTATTCACTGCTGTTATAGCTGTCCCCGGATGCACTATATTTCAAAATGGAGAGTTATGAACACGTGGCATTACAGAGAAGAGGTTTAGAGAGCATTGCTTTATCAATGTGGTGTACAAAATGTTTTTTTATCTCCATTCAAAACATGAAAACACTGTGACACTTTACAGATTTCCCTAAATTCACAAACTTTCAAATTCATTAATCAATATATTCATTCACAGACTGAGTATTTTAAATGTAAACTTTACAAGCTGCAAACAGCTGACACCAGGATCTGAGAGATTAAATGAGGGCCATTTGTACGTTGCGTTGTAATCCTGAAAAAATATGAACAATTTAATCAAACTAAGGCCTGCAATATATTTATAAAGGTAAAAAGCTGGATGTTCTGCTTATGAGTCTGATAGTGTGGTTGTGCAAAAGCAACGCCACGGCTGAACGTGGTCCAGTAAAGTACTTATTATCACTCATACATCAGTCATAAAGAAGACTGGACACATTTTATAAGATGTAATGACACAACACAACACAACACAATATATGACACAAACATCTTGACATATCAGACAGCAAGATAACACTGCCTGTAAAACCATTGTCGAGAGAGGTGTCAGGGTGGAGATGTTCCTTAGAAAATGGTGTGGACAAATGCCAGAGGCCTGACCTCCACGCTCTACCCCGTCATCAGAATGAGAGTCGCAGGCTAGGTGTCAATGAATCCGAGGAGCTGATCTGTCATTGGTGGTGGTGGGACGAAGTTTCACTGTAGCGAAGGGGTTGGTTCCCCTAGTGGACAGAGAGGGAACTCATAGTCAGACACAAGTTTAGAACATCTCATGCGTGCTATTATGATATCACAAAGAGAAGTATATGTTTGTGTCAAGGTCTGTGTGAGGGTGACACATAATTGAATCACAATATTGCTGTCCCCTTTCCAAGTTCATCAAGTGCAAGGCAACTGAATTTCTGCATTATAAGAGCTTGTTTTAATTAATTCAACTATACACCCCCCCTCCCCATTCCTTGTACCTGGGAAATAGATTGGGGTGTTTTTCCTCTTGGGGAGGTCTCTGCAGAAGACAGAAAGAAAGAGTCCAATACAATCCACATCTCATTCACTCTTGAAAACACATCAGTCTGATGATAACCAACCCTTTAACTGTAAAAGGTCGCTCTAATGCACACATTTGCTAGCAGAAGAAAATCAAAGGCAGTCAATTTTGCCTTTTGTAAAATAACAATGAAGTTGTGATAGAACTTATAATTTTTTTGCAATACAAAATTTTAGGCAAATTGATTTAATTGATATTTTTCTGTTCGGGGAGGAAAGAGACTGGAATAAACAAATGTGCCTTTTGGAGAACAGGGTTCCACAGCATCCAGGCATGCTCTAAGAAGAGGAATGTTATATGAGAACAGTGTCACTTCAAACAGGTTACACAGGGATACAAAGCAAAACACCAAAAATACCATCACTTGTGTCTTTGCACAGAAGAATGGCTATTTCAGTTCTTTTTTTCAGAATACTGTCAAGTTACATAGTGCAGTTACCACAAGCGTCAATTAGTTCCTCCCTAAAGCACAACAGCCATCCACAGGTTACCAGTTGCTGTCAGTGAGAGATGCCCCGACTGTGTGACCTGTAGAGTTTAAAATAGTCACCGGCTTGGAGAGGAGTACCTCAGGGGGGAGAACACGCGCCCCAGCTGCAGATATTCTGGGTAGTACATGCACAACTAAAAATTGGCAAACTGGTTAAACAAAATGGGAGTGAAATAAACCCACACCACAACACTGAAGGTGCATTAAACACACATTAAACACACACACACACACACACACAAACACACAGCCTCACCCCCCACTTTCAGCATTTGGAGCTCCCCCCCTGCATCCACCAAAAGGAAGGATGCGGAGTCATAGAAAACAGCACCTTGCCACAGTCCCCCTGCTGGCCAGGGAAAGGAAGTGCAACACCAGCTTACTGCTACTGCAATCTGCCGTTTTCGATTATTTTATTCAGATAAAAGGACAGATACAATCTCATGTTTATTTCCACTTCTTTTCAATGCACACAGTGAACTGGCACATCAGACAACAATGAATAATCCTCACTAATTTATTTTGCTGTGTTTTTTTTTACATGATCTCAGAGGAAACCAGAGATACACTTTCACCCGAGGTCTTAAAATTGATAAGAGAACAATTTGCGAGTGACAGATCATAGTACACAGCCTATATCATAGGGATATGAGGATGTTATCAAGATATGGCCCCCTGATAGAGAAGAATGCTCACATACACAACTACTAACACACAAGCACAGTTCCACCCTCCCCAATAACTGTACCACTGGTAAAATGCAGCACCACCCACCTGGTGGACTCCAGAGGCTTCAGAGGTGGACTCTGCCCTCCTGTCTGCAGTTGCCATGGCAGGACGTTGCCCAGGCATAGGTAAGGGGGGAGCTGGGGGTGCATTCCCATTTTGGCTGCGGCCGTTCCTCTCGTCCAGTAGGTTGCTCATGCTGCTACTGCTTCTGAGGGTGGAGGTTCTGTGTGGTCAATGGTCACATGGTCACTGACCAAAGCCAACAATATATATATATACACACACACACACACACACACACACACACATACATATAGCACACAGTATATATATATATACAGCACATATATACATATATATTGCATATGAATGATACATTATATTTGAATTAGCAGCTAGTACGTGTAAGTTTGGATTTCCCACTGCCTGATTTATGACATTTATGACGTGTGTATGCTGTTCCTCTGCTTGTAGGCCATACCTGGAACCCGCTGGAGTGGGAAAGTCTCCCACTGGAGCCACGTAGGCTGCAGGGAACCAGCCCTGCCTGAAGAGGGCAGGAGACAGGGACGGTATGAGGGTCAGAGGGCAAAAGGGGGAATCAGGAAAACACACACGTATTTGCAAACGCGAATACTCACGTACACATACGACACACACATGCTGTGCTTGCACACACCATCACACACACATGCAAACATGCACATACAACCGCACACACCTTTTGCACACAGTTTTAATGCACCTGTGAACACACACGCAAATATTTTTCAATGCACAGGAGTACACACACACAAATATGTGCGCAAACATGCACAAACATGCATACGTGCAAACACAAACAGGCACCCACGTACACACACACAGAAAGACATGCATACTCAGAATAGCCACAAAGGCCGACGCCACACACACACCCACACACACACATGCACACAAACATGCACACACACACACACGCACCGCTGGCTGCTCTCCGCCCTGCCGTACAGCCAGCCGTTCCTGGACTCCTTCACCATCACCGTGATCATTTCTCCCCGGGAGAAGGGCAGAATTGTGGGATTGGAGGAGGGGGGGTGGGGCACCAGCGCCTGCATCTGCCTGCCCCCGCCTCCCCCCAGAGACCCCCCCGGTGAATTGGGGCGAGAGCGACTGAGCAGGGGTGAGGGGGCTGTGGAAGAGAGCACAGGGACAGGAGCGGCTCACAGCTTGGCAGAGAAACTGCATTCAGGACAGAGACGCAGCTGCTGAGGGCAGAGCAATGACTAGACTGTGTGGAGCTCTGCAGAAATCCCATAATCTAGTGTCAGATGTATCACGTGAAAGGGAACCATCTGAAGCAGTATTGTCTTCCAGTGTAATGTACGGTAGTTTATGAACAACTACATTTTAATTAATTTATTTTAAAAATATTTTTTAATTGGTTTTGTCTATACTAAGTGAAGTTTGGGGTGTAACTGGGTCCTCCCACCTCTGGAGGGCACTCTGCCTATGGGCAAATCTTCTCTTCCAGTCCAGCGCTGATCTCTCTCCTCTCTCATTCCCATCTGCAGAGCCAATGGAGTTAAGACAGTCAGTCAGACTGACAGAACACAGTGCCTCTCAAATCTCTCTTTCTCACATCTCTTTTACTAACAGTTCATCTTTCTCTTTTTCTCTTTCAGACCTCCACCCTCGTCTCCCCTCACACCCCAAAGCCCCTCCTCCGCCCCTCACCGCAGCGTCCTGCTCGAGCCGTGATGGGGTGCGGGGCCTGGGTGCCCTCGTTTCATTCACCCGATTCCTCCATTCCTCCGCCTTCTGCTGCAGGGACCCACCTGTCTGTAAGACGCGGTTCATTACTTTCCTCTTACCGCCATCTTTTTACTGCAGTTACTACAGAGATCCACTCACAGAAAGAGTGAGTTTATTTCATATCCCAGTCCAAGTTTATAAGTCCAATAAGGATCGGGTCACAGTGAAAGTGTGGTGTATTTCGTATATGTATTAAGGTGTTGGTAAATGGATTAATGTATATGGTATATCGTTATATGGATTATGTGATGTGTTGTCTAGGTAATAGTGTGATGTGTACCTTGTTCATGAGGTATAATATAGACTGGGTGAGGCCACAGTGCTTCTCAGCCAGGAAGCGATACCTCCTCTCCTCTTCCTGCAGCGCATCACGCTGACTATATCTGAGGAACTGTACATAGTCACTGCCATCCTGTACACACACGCACACACACACGCACATGCACACACACATCATAATTAGTTTAACAGTGCACCCACTGCTATAGAAGTACATGCCACTGGTACAGTATGGACATCAACAGCCAACGTGGCAATATACTGACCTGAAAGTCCCTGTAGGCCCCTCTCCTCAGCTGTCTCTCCAGAGTGGCTGCCTGGTTCCTCACTTCCACCTCATAGCGCCTCCTGCTGCTCTGGAGGACCCAATGCACACAGACTTAATGGACAGAATGGCTTAACTGACAGCACTACGGTAACAGGACTTTGGTTTGCTCCAGTGAGTTCTCTATATCCTCTCTATAACATCATATATCATCTCTACAGAAGTACAAACACACTGCAGTTGCCCTCCCCTGAAAGAGATACAGAAAAACAAAACCAGGCCATATAACATCTGCAAGGTCAATTTGTGGAATATATATATATATATATATACATATATACAATAGTTAAATATAAATAGGTCTTTTTAAAACTTGTATCTGTAGACTTTCATCTGTTCTGCTTGAAAACCATATTCACCAATATGTAGTCTTTGTCCAGTCTGACATTACTCTCCATCTCTTGGAGAACTTCATTGTGGAACCAGCGAAACTGCAACAACAGTAACACACAAACTGTAAACAGAGAAATTCCAGCAATACAAAAATCAACAACAACAACAAATACTACAGTAAAGAGGCATGCTGGTGGCTGACTCCTCTTGTTATAACGCGCTGAGGAAGGTATCAATGGTATTTTTGAACAATGTGTATTCAAATTCCAAGTCACTCAATTTTGAGATCACTGTCTGCTTTCAGATGTGACCACGTAGTGTTGTGTCATCCTACATCAGATGTATTAGTAGTTGTTTCAGTTAGAATGTCAAACTGCTGGGTAGCTCATCCTATTAAGGCACCAGTGTGTGGATGGGCATCACATTGAATCTGGACCATCCCAGCGCTGACTGTGGCCAGTAACCCCTCAGACTAATGTACAAATGGCCACAGCGTTGCCCAGGGAGGAATAACAGCGTCAGGACTTTGCTGAATTTAACATTTCCAGTTCTAAGTTTACACCACCAACATTACAGCTGCTGCAACTACACCTATAATACAAGTACTTTTAATGAAAATGAATGAGAACAAAGTAACCTACAACCCCTTCAAGCTCAGCCGTGAGTCTCCTCTGGCTCTCTGATATCTGAATAATGACGTCTCCTGTAAAATAAAAGACACACACACCAAGACATCACTGAATATTCATACACACAGATGCACACACGCACACACACACACACACACACAAACATGCAAACACACACACACACACACATACACACAGGTAAAATGGCTTCCTCTGGTGGAACGAATTACATTTGTGACTTCCATCTATTGTGCTGCAGCAGCAATTAATCAAGTTTATTTCACCCTTTCAAAATGGGACTTTCTGTGGGAGGTGTCTGTAGATGCATTCAAGATAAACAAAGTAGGAAAACGTGAGAACTGGACTGGACTTTGGAGCAGAGGGTGGCGAGTTCAGGGTGGAGACGGTATGATCACTAACATATTCAAACTGTGACAGTAAAAATCTGCAGTAGAAAGACACGCTAGCTGTTCTGGAGACTTCTGATGATCTGAATGGCTGGGTAAATAAAAGACACAGCCTGAAAGTCTGTCTCCATCAATTATTCAGTGATCCTGCAGACTTCCCACCACCTGATCCCTACCTTTGCAATGTACTGACACACACACACACACACGCACAAACATGCACACGCACACACACACATGCACAAACATGCACAAACACACACACACACACACACACAAACCAATACACACAAACTGTCAAGGTAGCTCACACTATTGCTCTAACCAGGCAATTGTCACATACGTGATGTGCATGGTCACCCATGCTATACTCCAGCAGAAAGCCATTACTATCACACGTATAGACACAAACACGCTAAGGCAATCATACACACATGCATGCACATACATTTGCGATATAAATCACCCATACATGTTCACATAGGCTATGGACGGAGAAAGACACACACCTAAGGCGGGTAAACTTTGCTCTGATGGCAGCAATGTGAAGCATACCAGCTCTGATTGTGCTAATTTCCCATAAACCACCAAACCCAACAATAAACACAACAGTGAAAACAATAACCAATAGCAAACACTACATTGATCGCAATAACCAGCAAAACACTACAGTGAACATGGTAAACAAAAATGAAAGCTCCAGTGAACACAGTAACCACCAAAAAACTGTGAACGACTCAGTGAACACTGACACAGCTGAGCAGTTTGGACACACCCAACAAAGTAAAGAGTGGGACTGCATGTGAGAGAGAGGGTGTGAGAGAGAAAGATGATGAGAAGGCAGGACAAAGAGAAAGACAGAGGGTTTAAAATTGGAAATTTACTTTATTGGCCCTTATTAAAAGCATCCAATTAACAATAAAAACAACAAAACTGGAACCTCATTTGTTTGTGTTGTGCATCAAAATAGCATCCAGGTGATCACTTTAGACTGGGGGAGGGGAGAGAGAGAGCAGTAGGGAGTGCAAACACCATATAAACTCATACAGTACAAAGACCAGCAGGATGAACACACACACACACGCACACACACACACACACACACACACACACAGCTGATAGGGATTTACTGGACCATCCAAGCTGTCTAGTGTGCCTAGTGCTATTTTTTAATGCAATTTACAATCAGCCACGTTTTGTATTTTATGTCTACCACCACGTTTCGCAGGAGATGAACGAATAACAGAGCATTCAATCAAGCACCTGCTTACAATATGTTTTTTTTTCTGTCGATGAACTAAAGTTTTAACTATCTTTTGATTGAATTTTCAGGTGACCACTGACATTAACAGAACACACACATACAGGAACACGCACTTCCAGAATCTGATTTGAGGATGTCAAGGATTCAGAGCAGGTTGGTTCATTTAAAATTATCTTTGGCTATAATCTCAGACATCATAAAATCTGATATCCCTATAAAAAAGAGTAGGAGAAGTGAACTACTTCCTGCTGCCAGAAGTTTCTCATAGAACATTCAGACCTGTGCTGTACAAAGAAAGGTGCGGTTGGTGTTTCATTTCCATGTGCAATGAGTGAATTGTGTGAAGTGAGGTCTTACCCAGGGAACTTGAAGACATGCTGTGCAGAGCCTGTTCCCCCATCTTGGACAGGGCACTAAAATAGGCCTCGCTGGTTGTAGCTAGAGCTGAAACAAACATACACACACACACACACACACAATCCATGCATGAAGTATTAAACATGAGAATTCAATGATTCTGTGTTCCTAAGGAATGGAACGTTTCTTTAACAGTATGTTAAAGTGTGTTCGTTTTCAGAAGTGTGTCATGATTTCAAAAATAGTTAAGTGCAGGATGTTTAAAACAGTCTGCCATGTTTCAATGTGCCAATGAGATTACAGAGGAGTAAACATACTGCATACACAGTCAATGCCACTTATAAACAGTATGGTACAGAAATCTTTATATTCAAGCATACTGCAGCAAGTAAGCGTATTCTCTCTCTCTCTCTCTCTCTCTCACACACACACACACACACACACACAAGATCTAAATTCCCCCCTCTCAGTTTCTTTTCTCTTTCTATTGCTCACCTTGGAATGCCTGAATATAGCTGTATCCCAGAGACACAAGCCTCTGTAGGCCTGGATTGAATTGTTCCATAAGGTTCTAGAGAAAGAGAGAGAAACTGTTAACGGAAGACAATAAAATAAACGGAAGACAAGTAAATATTTTTGATCACTGTAGTGCAGGAGGGAGACTACAAGACCATGTTGGCAGAAGAATTTATTTATATCATTCTTGCAATTTCACGTTATGTAAATGTAAAGGTTATTGAGTCAAGTCCTGAGCAATTGTTTAAAAACAACTTTAAGGACAGGTGCTACATACAGCGAAGCACGAAGCGTTACGAAAGGACCTCACCCCATATACTCCTAATGTGGATCGATGCAGTTGGTCAAGATCTGGTGACGACATGGTGTAGCTCCTCTTCTGCACAAACGTTTTGTAACAAATAAATAACGAAAAGCAGGTGAATTATATTATGTATACTTAGCGAAGCAAACAATTAAAAAAACCGTTAAAATCTTAGTTTTTACACATCTTTTTACATACATGAAGGCAAATCTCTCTCGTTTTTATTTTGCAGGTAAGTATGGGGTGACTACACCTGTCCACGCGCAACAAAACGGGGCTGTTCTCTCTGTATGAAGACGAACCAGCCTTCTGTAAAGGAAAAAGACTGTGCGCTATCGACACTAGCCTGTAAATTATTGAGCGATGCCATAAAAGAAAAAAAATGTTGGGGACAAACTTCTCAACCTGGAACACAGCCACTGCCAATAAATATCTACGTCATGAAGAGGTGCACAGAACTATAACGTCAGATTAATTAAGTATCGATAGAATTGGGAATTGTATACCCTAACGCAGAACAATAATTACCGACAACATGGTAACAAAACGATAACAACAGTAGCCTCTGTTACAGCGCTGGAGTAGCACGTGAGTGATCATGTTCATTTTCAATTTAAATATGCCAGGAATGGGCAAGGAGCGATACCTTAATGTACTGTGATATTTGTTCCATTGCCATACTGTATAGGAGGCCGGGTGGAAGGAGAGATTGTTTGTGGCCATTAAAAAAATTCTAGTTATGTTCCTGGTAGCAGTGCTTTCAAGAGACCAGTTTACATTATTCGAATATTGCATTTATATGAAAACATTTGGAAGGGTATGAGGGCGCCTGTGAGTCTGGAACTGAGGGGGAATTACAGTAGGCTACTCAGGAGAGAGTTGGGTATCCCTCTCATAAGTCCCAGTAAAATGTGGCAGGACAACAGCTGTGTTTTACTGTAACTTAGTTCCACTCCCAAGTCACAGTTAATTTCTTATCGCAATAAACAACCTACATTTCGCAGGGAAAATTACTTGACCCCCCCCAGCAGAAGCAGACACACGCAAGCACACACACACGCACGTTGCCAGGACGACCAAAAGGGACCCGAGTCCGAGCACGTGACAGCTCGGTGTCTTCGTGTGAGCTTCGGACGGACTCCGGGACGCGTCGGCGCTGCGCAGGTCCCTTCTAGTGTGTCGCTGCAGAAAGATGGAGCTCTCTGCGGTTGGGGATCGCGTTTTCGCCGCTGAATCCATCATCAAACGACGCGTCCGAAAGGTAGTCTACCGCTGCTTTTTTAACCCGCGATGGAGGAGGGTCGCTGCGGCCTACTCTGCGACCCCGAGCCACACCGGGATCGTTTACCGTTGACGGAGCCAGCTAACGTGGGCTTGCTATCCGAACTAGCCGGCGCTCGGTAGCTACGACGGGAATCTACCTGGCTAGCCAGTTGACTCACTTCTCCATTTTATGTGTTTTTCAAAAGTGGCTAATAATTTAAAACAATGAAGTCGGCGTAAATGATGAGGTAGTGGGGGGAGTGGGGCCTGGGGCTATAGCTAAATAGCATTAACTAGATGGCAAACATTATATAGCGTAGCTAACTAGCTCCTTAACAAACTGTTTGTAGCTTGCTAGTTAATTAGAACGTTTTTGTCCTAGTTAACTATTATAAGCTAACTATCTGCCGAGCAGGAAAATATTGATAAAAAATCACTGTTGGCAAACTCAGGTGGCTCTAGGCAGACAGTTTCCCCCCAAACCTGACACTCCCACCTCCGGCATGAAATTGTAACGTTAGCTAGCTAACTGCGCTAAAGAGAACAGTATAATCAAGTAAAAGTTAGTAGCAAACCGTAACCAGTTAACCAAGGACGTGTTCACTTTATCAAACATGAAGCTAGCGAGTCTAACTCATCGTTAGTTGACCAGTTCATTAAGTTATTCGTTATGGGTTTGTTTTTGTAAAGGCAACGTTAACATCAACGTTAGTTTATCAAATAACAAAGTAACCTGCTGTATTCTCCAAATCCAGTATATACAAGGTTAGCCACCCAGTTAACTTGCTATCTGATCGATATTGTCTTGTTGCAGGGTCGCAATGAATATCTTGTTAAATGGAAAGGATGGGCCATCAAGTAAGTATAACATTACAGCAACTTTATACTTTGTGGGTCGTCTGTTTTCAGACAGGCTTTTGGCGAACAACATTGCAAATTGGCTAAATTATTCATCCAGTGGTTGTTTTGTGATGGTTTGGGAAAGCTCTTGTGCTCTGCATAATAATCTACCAACACGCAATTTCTCTCTTTTTAAATGTTACATATGGTGTATTATTGATATAAGCTTGGGGCATGAATATACCTTAGTTATAAACCTGTTCTTCGAGGGCAAAACGTTCAACTTGCATTATTACAGTTGCTGCCTTGATCATTTTTCAATTGTTGTTTTTACAGACACAGCACATGGGAACCAGAGGAAAATATTTTGGATGGTAGACTGATAGCAGCATTCGTCCAGAAGTGAGTTGTGCATGAAGGTGTCATATCTGTGTGAATGTCTGTGTTTTGTGTGAAACCTTTCATGGCTTCCTTCAATGTGCATTTAGCAACCTCTGTGCTATATCAGAGTCTTTCTGGGGCAATAATTCCACTTGGATCAAGATGTTGTGTCTTTGTGCACAGATGTATCTGATGTCATGGGTGCAGTTGGCTCACACGGGGAAACAAATGAAATAATTGCAGGCACAAATGGTGAAGTGTACCGATGCTCGCAGATAGACTATTGAAAATGGTGCAGTGCACAATCATGTTCAAAAGAAGGGCCTTGCACGCACCTACAATTTGTAATAGTCATGCAGATTACCCCAGACATTGTGTTTAAGTAATTACATGCTGCTGTAAGCACTATGCTTGTTCTGGGGTTGTATGTGTATCCAAAATGTTGTTTTGGGGGCAAGGTTTTTTAATTTTCTGGCAGCAAAGGATACATAACATCCCACTGCAGCATTTATGCAGCACCTTGAGCTAATTGCCAAATTATCGGTGCTAAAAAAAAAGCAATATTCTCATACTTGAACTATGCTTAATATTAATGTAAGTGGCATTTTAGGTGTTTTCCACTTCACCCTTGTTTTTCATGGACGAATTGTAGCCTACATGTTTTTCCTTATAGCAGCAAACAAGATTTAGCGGGAAACCACTGTGAACAATTTTCAAAATACTGAGTTGACGTGGCATTCTATATAAGCATGCTGTTTCGCTGAGTGAACGGAAACCACACCCCTGCTCAGTCACATTGAGGCTGAACGTGTCTTTCATAGCTAAACTGGGCAAATGATCAACTTTCCTTATGATTCAAAGCAATGCGGGACTCATAAGCTGTTGCTAGTGATCTGGTGTGATCTCTGCATTAGGCAATGGTGAAGTCCCGATAATAAAGGGAGATGTAATGGGTGCATCTATGACTGGTGTCTGACTGTTATGACTGGTGTGGCAGACATCAGTCATATCTGAAATGGTTTGCTGTGGTTGGTGTTTTCATACATTTCACACACTGGTGTGTTTTTACAAACCAAAACTCTTTGTGAGCACAGTGGTTTTCTTTTCCTGTGTCCTCATTCTCTGTGACCATTAACCTCCATCTCTCTTCTCAGACACAGTCTCTCTCTCTCTCTCTCTCTCTCTTTCTTTCTCTCTCTCTCCAAGGCTTTCTTTTCAGTTTTTAAATTATTATTGGGTATAACCGCAGGTATAAGATGGCCTGTTTTGAGTCTGCATGAGCACAAGCCATGGTTTGTTTTGATGTTGACAGCCTGTGTGAAGACAGTCTAATCCCTGCACAGTTTCTTTAAGATAATTCAGAAATGCAGTCAAACCTATTAATTACAGAGACAGTTAATCAGCCAGTCCTGATTTTTTACCATCCTTCCACCTGTTGATGATGTCCCTGCAGCTAAGACAGTCAGTTGAAGTGTAGTAATAATAATAATATTAGCAGTAACAATAATATTGTGTTGCACTTTTCATGGTATAGCCATATAAAATTTTCCTTTATATTTGGAGCTCTAGACCACTTAAGCACTGCAAAATGGCATTTTATTGCTTTCTTTCCATTTTAATAGATTTCTTTGGTCCCAATAAATTGTGGCATTCTGAAAAACTGGCTGCAACAGAGTACAGATTGAATTGTTGCGGTGCGATCTTTGTGGGTTTGAAGCTTAATTCAGCTCCTTGCAGCGCTGTAAGTTTGAGCTGTGGTGTTCTTTAGCAGCACTGTGCAGGGTGCCGCGCGCGGCCCAGCGGCTGTTTCAGCCGCAGCACCCTCGCCACCAGCAGCCATTTTACAGTTCTGCCGCAGCAGCTGCGGTGCTAGGCCTTCACGCCAGAGTCGCAGCTCGACACGGGCGCACCCCGCTGTCTTCCACCCCCGAGCTGCCGTTCGTTAAGGTCGACCCGCGACTTCAAAATAATTTCAGGTGTTGAAAGTCATATAACGGAACAGAAGCGTCAAGATTATAACCGTCTGCAATAACATCCTCGTTATGAGATAATGTGGAGGGGAAAAAGGCCCAGACTGCAGTCCTAATACTCCCACTCCGTGCTTCCGCAGGAGATTGAAGGTTAATCGCCGCTATAGAGTACCGTAAATGGCGCTCTGCGCGGGACGTCGCGCGTCCGTCCCACGGCGTTCGATCCCGCACAGGACCCGCGGTGCGCGCGCCCTGCCCTCCTCAGGGTCCTAGCTGGGTCTGCTCTTCACGTCCGCTTCTCTCTTTGCTGTTGGCAGGGAGAGAGAGAGGGAGCTCTACGGGCCCAAGAAACGAGGACGCAAGCCCAAAGCGCTCCTGCTCAAGGTGGGTCTGGAACTGTGCGCGCACCGCTGCCAAACTCCATCAGCCGCCCTGCTTCAGACCTTCTGCTCATTCCTGTTTTGTTTTTAGCGCCTAATGGCGTCGTGTATTAGTTAGCATCTGCTTTTATGCTTGTGTTTTACAGTTATTTAAATCGGATTTTAATGTGAACTTTTCTTTCTCCCTTCCCTCTGTCTTAATTTCCATTAAAAACTTCTGACACCATTCATTTCTATTTCTGTCTCTGTCTGGGTGTTTGACCCCGTTTCCCGTTTTTGGTGTTCTTCTTTCTTTCTGGTTCTTCTCTCTGTTTTCAACTTTTTTATTCATACAAAATCCCCCCTTTCTGCTCCATCCTAATTCCCCTCTATGCTTTTCTGCACCTCCTGCTCCACCCCCATTACCCTCCATCTAACCCCTCCCCATTTCCCTCCCTGTAACCCGACCCCTGTGGCCCTTCCTGTAACTCCGCCCCCTGTGATCCCGTGTGCCTCAGACTCGAGGCCAAACATCTGAGCCGTCGTCCCGAATCCCAGACCTCAGCCATTACCGCGCTCCAGCCGGCTCTTCCAAACCCTCCTCTTCCTCAGTTGCCCCTGCGGCCTCCCTGCGGTCCTCCCCCTCTTTAGCCCCCTCCCCCAAGCTCCAGTCCGGAGCCGCTCACCACAAACTGAAGAAAGACATTCGCCGCTGCCACCGCATGTCCCGGCGTCCCCTGCCCCGCCCAGACCCCCTGGCCCCGCCCCCCAGCTCCTTGTCCAGCCCCTCCTTCTCCTCCCGCCCGCCCGTCTCTCCCTTCTCAGAGACGGTGCGCATCCTGAACCGCCGAGTCAAGCCGCGCGAGGTCAAGCGGGGCCGCATCATCCTCAACCTGAAGGTCGCCGACAAACCGGGCGGCGCGGGCGGCAGCGGGCCGGCCAATAGGAGGCCACCACTGCCCCACAGCCACCCGGCCTCCCGCCCCTCCCAGCCGGGGGGCTCCAAAGTGCCCTCCCGGGACCGCATCATCGGCAGGAGCGGGAAGAGGCTGAGCGAGGCGCCTTACCGAGGGCCCCCGCTCCGGCTGCCGGGGTTCCCCATGTACGGGAAGCCGTACGGGGTGCAGCAGGTGGGGCCAGCTGCGGCTCGCGCCGAAACTGGGACAGGGTTCCCCTCCAGGGCCCGGGGAGAGAAAGGTGACCCCGTTTCCTCCCCCTCCCGCGGTCCCGCCGCCGTGAATTCGGGCGGGACGGGCGGGAGGAGGAACCAGCCGCCCCTCTCCCTCTCCAGCTCCAGTGGCACAGACAGCAACCCCCCCTCCCCTCCCCGAATCCAGGCCACGCCCCCTCAGCCCCAGCAGGCCCCCCCAGCCTCAGGAGCCTCCCCGCCGCCCCCGAAACTCAGCCCCGAACCCCCGGAGCGCAAGCAGAACACCGCGCCCTTCCTGCCGCCCGCCCCCTCTGTCTTCCTCTCCTCCTTCGCTTCCTCCTCTTCCTCCTCCCCCTCTTCCAGCGATGACGAAGAGGAGATCCTGGACCTGTCCGTGCCGCAGGAGGGGAGGCCGGGCGGGGGCCGGTGGCTCCGCCGACGCCGCCAGGGCAAGGCCCCCCCGTCCGGCGGCCCCCCCCTCCTGTCCCCCGAGCGCCCCCAGGACGCGGCCGAGGACGACCCGGCCTGGAACCCCGAAATGGTGCCCTGCTGCGCCAACGTGGTGGTGACGGACGTCACCGCCAACCTCCTCACCGTCACCATCAAGGAGTTCTGCCGCCCGCCGGAGTCCGAGAAGTCCCCGCCCAACTCGCCTTCCCCGGCCGCCGTCCCGCCCTCCCTCACCCCCCAGCCCAAACCGTGAATAGGAAGGACACCCCACCCCTGCCCCCCTTTCCTTTTAAAAAGCACTCAAATCTAAAAACCCCACTTCTATCTCGGTCCAGTCCCCCATACACACATTTGCTGTGTGTAAGTACTGTATTTAATGTGTATATCGGTAATATACAGTTTTTACAGGGCTTTTTGTTTTTTGAGTAATGTATTTAAGCTGACACTTAATCCCAGAGGCTGTATAATGTGTTAATTCCTACAGTCTGCACTTTGGTTTACAGCACATGTCAGTATAATGTATGAATTTATTCACACTTTTTTTTTGTGCTCTGTTTGGTTTAAACTAGCAATACTCGTACACACATGAATCGGTAGTTACTGTAGTGCGTAATGCTGCAGTTGCCTAGTTGGCGCACATGCATACTGGCCTATATGAGCTTTTGTGGGTGTGTATGTTCGTGTGCCAGCGCAGTACTGTAGCTCAGAGAGGCTTCACAGGACAGTTAAACTGTATTCTCTGGTTTCACATCCATCCGATTCCGAAGGTCCTGCACGACTCTAAACTGGCTCTTTCATACGGACGCCACGGACTGCACTTAGGGTGCGACACCCCATCTAGAGAAAGAGAACGACCTCTCGGTAAAAAAAGACTAGGGCTGTGTTTTACCCTCATCAGCCCCGCCTCCCTTTTGGGTGCTTTTGGCTTTCATTCCCGCGGCGTGGTTGAGAAAGCGGCGGCTTGAAAAGTCGCGGCTGTGCCCGCCTCTCCCTCCCCGCCTCGGCCATTTTTAGCCGAGTTTGACTGGCGGACGATTCGTATGACAGCTTTTTTTTTTCTTTCTTTCTTAGAGCTGTTCCAGGCCAAAGTCCTGTCGTTAATGTCTTGTTTTCGTCACCTGCCTATTGCTAAGGTTCAGTAGCGCATGAGGCCCTTGACATCTCTTAAAGGTGGTGATACTTTAGCCGCGGCGAGTTTTAGATGCCGCTGCTCCAGTTATATGGCAGGTCGGTGGATTTCCTTAGTCTTATCTGAGGTTTATCTCGGCACCGGCTTGGAAGAGACACAGCGGTGATTACCGTCATTTCGCCATAAGGTGACGCAGAAATAGGGGGTCAGATATAAATATCTTTGCGTGGTCGTATCGCCTGCCTGGCCCCAATCGTCACACTAGCTGTATGTGAGGTAGTCTTGTGGCAATACATTTGTAGACTTTCCTGTTTCACTGGATTTCTAACATGTAAAGTGCGGTGTATATGCATGTGTTCGTATACAAGGACACACATAGGCATCTGCTAATAATTTTTTCCCAGTTGAAAGAACACAAATTTTGTTCTTGCCAATGTTTTTTTAAATGCTGGGGCTTTAGGCTAAAACAGCGTTTAATCTCCCAGACTATAATAAATGGGGTGTTTTAATATACTTTTCGGCCTGTAGTGTGGGAAATGTGGTCCTTGATGTGTACTTTATCAGTAATTAGCCTGCTTGTACCAGACCATTCCATCATCTGGCGTTTGAATGTAGGATAAAGCGATGGGATGGGGGGGGGGGGGGGTTTGGTGTTATTTTTTAAATGCATGTAACCAAAGTAACAATTGATTTAACAAATGAAAGTCTTGCACTTTCTTGGCTCTGCAAATTGACTTGTTGGAGCGTATAACCAAAATAGAATCACTCAAGATATTTTTTTGATTGGGGAAATCAAACTATCGGTCTTCGTGATACATAGATGACTCGACAAAACCCTGTTATGAGTGAACGCATGCCGAATGTATTCATGTATATGTGTGTAACTGGCCATTTCTGTGGCCAGTTTCTGCATGAGAAAGAGAGTTAGATTGAAATCTATATAGATGGGAAAAAATGTTTGGTTTTGTTTAGAGAGATTTTGGTAGCCAGTTTTCCCACAGCCATTTTGAAACATTCTTTGCACAAGACGATTTAGATTTTCCCACAGTGCTTTAGACCCTTGAAATACTTTAAGTCAGGGGAGAGAGGAGGATGTGTTCAAAGGAGAAGGTAAAATACCACGCGCACAGACACCTTTGCAATCCTCAGGCTCACTTGCGCTATGGTGACTGGATTTTGAGGGCCTTTGGCTATACAGTCTATTTTCGATCCCTTTATTTTTCATTTTAACATTCAAAGAAAATAGACGTCTGCCTTGCTGACTCTAGTGTGCCTTTCCATGGGGAAAAAGCACCCATTCTTTAGTTCTCCTCATTGAGTGAAATAGGTTTGGGTTATCGCCTAATTTCTAAAGTGTCCCAGCCATTTTCCCTTTGGCCCAATCTCCCCCCCCCTTCTCTCCCCAAATTTGGAGCGCTCGGTTGTGTTTATCAGCGGCCATTGCCGTGGTTTCCACTGTTGGTTCAGGAGGGGGCAGACGAGCCTGAGCTCTCCCAACGATGTGCACAATGTCTGCCACTGCTTCTTTACCACGCCGCCCTCACTGAGTCAGAGGGAGGGAGGCGGTTCACGTGGAGCTCTGCTGGCGGACTTACGGGCCGGATGTGCCCGATCAGCCTGTAGGGGGCGCTGATTCACAGGGAGACGCTGTCGTCTCGGCTGAATGAAGCGCTCCTGACCCTGGACGATGCTGGAGCCAGCTGTACGTGGCCCTGTTGGGGCTGGGGCACCAGTATGGCCCGGATTCACTACCAGACTGTAGGGCCCACAAATGCACTAGAACAGTGCCTTAACAGGACAAGCCACCCAGCAGCCCCTCATCAGCCCGATCTGCACTGAGGTGCGTGTGATCCCGAGCGGGTCCATCCAGTGCCAGTCCCAGTACCAGGCCCGTTCCCGTGGACTCAGACCCTCTACGTTACCATTACTGCTTTTATTCTTCCTTTTAAATGATGAATTTATTTATTGGCCACTTGCTGCTGATGTCATGGATTCTGAGGAGGAGCCATGGAAATGATTGACAGACTGATCCACCCTGGGGAGGCGGTGTCATCTGGTTGGTGTTGTCAGGGTGAGTGACTTGGGTCTGGGTGAGGGTAGCTCATGGTTGAGATTCTTGTGGAAACAGGAAGCAGGACGTAGGAAACGGGAAGCTGCGACTCAGCAGTAGCAGCGGTTTGAAGGGAGGTGTATTTAATAACGTGACCCCTGTGACCTCTGGCAGGTGGCTCCGTTTCAGCCTTTTGCCATTGTTTGCGTTAAGTGCTCGGCTTTGGCAGACATGTCTGTGCAGATTAAGGGAGGGTGTTTTTGTAGCACAGGCTGACCGCTGCACGTAGGTTGAAGCGGTTGAGGTGATTCAGCCGCTCCACGTTGGATAGCAACTCTGGGGCAGGAGTACAGTTTCCTCCTGCCTGATGCACCGCAGGGTCTGTCCCACCCCTGCACTGGCTCCACACGTTTGAGTTCCGGTCTTAACTCTCCTTTCCTCTCCTTGCACTAGCAGGCTTTGTGGGAGACTGCCGGCTCTGCGAGAGAGAGAGCAATAGAGAGAGAGAGGGAGGATTTGGGAAGATCACGTCACATCACAAAGAAAGCCACTGGGGGAAAGCGGATATCTGCACATCACAGGACTGTCCAAATAAGGGAAGGACTCGAGCATTGAAACGCATGCGTTTCATTATTGGCATTGTGTGTGCGTGGGTGTGTGTGTGGCATGCATGTTTCAGTGTTTTCTGCGTGTGTGCGGTTCCATCGGTGCACGTGTGTGTTTGAGTGTATTCTCTGTGTGAGTGTGTGTGGACGTGGTTCCATGCATGCGCGCACGCCTGTGTTTCCTGTGTGAGTGTGTGTGGGTGTGGTTCCATGCATGCGCGCACGCCTGTGTTTCCTGTGTGAGTGTGTGTGGGTGTGGTTCCATGCATGCACGCACGCCTGTGTTTCCTGTGTGAGTGTGTGTGGGTGTGGTTCCATGCATGCACGCACGCCTGTGTTTCCTGTGTGAGTGTGTGTGGACGTGGTTCCATGCATGCACGCACGCCTGTGTTTCCTGTGTGAGTGTGCGTGCTTGTGTCCGCGGCACACGTGCGTTTGAGTTCTGCACCATCAGCCTCTCCGCTGTGTGAATGATATGTGCTGGTATGGCAGCTCACCTTCAGTACTGGGGTTTAATGCAACATTGCTGAAATGCAGGACAGTGGGACGGTTTATCCTTAAGTCCAAGATCAGCACAATGTGGATTAAATTTCTTAATCTGAACAATTCTTTGTGCTGATATAACATCAGTGCTGAGTCATAATGCTGGATGTAGTCTAGAACACTGACATTCCAAAAAAAATGCACTCTTCAAAGGGTTAATGATGGTGGCTTCAGTGATTCCCAAACCCTCTCGGGCTCTGTTCTCTGTGATGGCCACCTTGGGGCCTCCGAAGCCCACCCTCGTGCACACGCTCAGTATTAGTGGCACAGAGACCAAACCGAGGCCTCACTGGACCTTCGTACCGCACACTATCCTCTGCCTAACATTTCTGCCTCACTCAGAACCCTGAATTCCTCCCTGTGGAATACAGTTATCTTGAGTTGCTTGAATTGTCAGTCACTGAGTCATTTGTGTAGGTTGTTCTGTGACTACATGGTGTCGGAGCACAGCGAGATTGTGTTAAATGCAGTGAATAAAGTGAAATTGTTATTTTTTTTAACCATGCCTAAAATAGGGCCATTGTTTAGAAGACAAAAAAACATTCTTCCCTAGAAATCCATCTGTGAAAGTAAGCTAACTTGGAGGGATTACAATTTGATGCATATATAAGTTACAGAGCGCTTAGCAGATCTTTTTAAGAAAGGTACATTATAATAGAACTTCAGAACTTACTTATCCTTATCCCTGTCAGTAATTAGTATTGGTAATTAGTTTGTGGCAGTGTCGTATAATGGGTAAGGAGTTGGTCTTGTAACCTAAAGGTCATAGGTTCGATTCCCCAAGAGGACACTGCCATTGTACACTTGAGCAAGGTACTTTACCTGCATTGCTTCAGTATATATCCAGCTGTATAATTGGATTCAATGTAAATGCTGTGTAAAAAAAAGTTGTGTAAGTTTATCTAGATTGTCTGCTAAATGCCTGTAATGTACTGTAATGTAGTATGAGCTACATCGTTAAATATGTATATAGTGTAATCTAGGTGTGAATTGGATTTTAGACATGGTGTCAGATGTGGTAGGTTTGCAGCTAGAAAATGTTATTCTCTAATTGCTGTAAAAGATCTCATTTAAGTGCAATCTGACTGCAAGTGACAGTGGATAGTAAATTATGAATGGCCAGTTCTATCCCTGAAGAGACCAGGTCTGCCTATAAATTTTAACCAATGACCATGTCGTAAATGACTTGAAAGCCCATAAATATGACACCCAAAGTCCATAATGAATTTCAGATATGTGTCCGAGTATACTGCTCCATTTACAGTATTCGATCAAATATGTATCGGCAATTCCCAAGTAATTTGGTCCATGTACGGTAAAACCACAATATGTAGACATCAAGTCACACTGTTTTGGCAATAATGTTTTCTTTGGAATGCCTTACATTTTATAGTTGATGGTGCATATTTTTATAAGGGAGCGAATGGGGAATTCAGACACCTTTAGTCTTAAGCTAGCCGTTATCAGCCGGTGATTTGAAACAAGCTCTCTTGGCGGTGAATGAAATCCCTGTCAAAGCTACCGGTTCATTTAATCACGGCGGCGCGGCGGGCGACGCGGTCGTGACGGGAGCCGTCGCGGCGACGGTTAAATAAACGCTCCGCAGAGGCTCCGTCGAGCGGCCTGCGGAACCGAGGATCCGCTTCGGTACCCAGAGCCACGGCCCGTTTTCCGCTCGCCTGCCTTGGTGTGCAGCGCCCCGGACGACCTCGTTAAGTCTGTCCGTGCTCAGCTCTCGTCCGGCCCGCTGTTTTGAGCGCGTTCCTTTCGGGCGGCTCGCCCCCGTGGGCTCGTAGCCTCGGCGCTAACGTCCCGACGGCGCTCTGACCTCGCCCCGGTGCTGAAGGGTCGGGTAGGTGCTGCGTGCGTCACCCCTGGCGCGTGGCTGAAGCCCGTTCGCTTCCACAGCCAAAACTGAGGCCGGACTTGAGCAGCCTCGGTTCTTTACTTTCCGAACCTGGGCGCTGAGCGCGGTGATGTCACCCGCGGGTTCCCTGCGTGCCGCCCACAGCGAACGGAGGTGGCGTGTGCCGACGGTCAGCCGCCCCCCTTCGTCGCCGGGCGAACGTCCCGTTGGGAAAGCAGCTCTGACAGGTGTTTCACCAGTTAAAGTGGAGACGAGATGGGCTGAGTGGCCTGTTGTTACGCTAGTTCCACCTGCGAGGGGGCAGTTTTACGGGACATGCTATGGTGCTAACTCTGAATTAGGGCTTCCCTCTCCCCTGCGCGCGGTTAGGCTGCGATTCGGCCTTGCGGCCTCCTCCCCGGACATGGACGCTGGTCCGGCTTAAGGTAAAGCCGCATTTGCAGGTGTGTGAAACGCGCACCCCAGATTTAACTTCAGTTTTGCTGTACTTGATAGTCTGTGACTGGGCTGTACTGTAATGTTTTAAAAAGTTATATCATTAGGCCACAGCTCTACAGAGTGCTGTGGTTTTTGGTGTGGAACACAGATTCGTAGGACGAGCCCCTGCAGTGGGCAAAAAATACCTTATTTTTTAAAAAGAACCGTGTGCTCTTCAGATTCTCTTATGAATAAGTGTGATAAGTAATTTTAAGTTTTTTACAAAGAGGCCTGTGCACTTGAGACTCTCTTAGGAATAAGTGTGATAAGTAATTTAAAAGATTTTTGAAGAGAATTTTGTGCACTTCTGGCTCTAAGGAATAAGTGTGATGAGTCATTTTAAATTTTTTTAAACTGTTCTTGGGACGTATTTAGGAATGTAAGTGTGACAATTCCGTTTTTTTTTTTTTTTAGTTCATTCTCACTCATTTCAGTGTGACTAGGAGTGCTGTCCTGCAGTTGAATTAAACAGTAAGTGCCAAAGTTGTCCTCTTGCTGGTGTTCGCCATGTTGGTGATGCCATGGATGCCATGGGGTTGAGTGAATGGGAACCCAGGCTGTTTTCAGTCTGCTGTACAGGACTTTTGATCACCGTGAGGTAAAATGTGTCATGTGAAACGCTGTCGATGGCCACCGTGATGTTAATGATGTGATACTTGTTTTTGAAGCATGTTTTAGTTGTAAAGTTCTTATTGTTCAGGTCCCGTACGTCATGTTACTCTTTGTGTTCACTGTTATGTTTTTAATAAAATTACTTTCAATGACCGTTCAGACCATCTGTTAAGTTGCTGTGGTCTCGAGCTGCAGTGAAGTAACTGCTCTCTTCTGATACATGTGCCTGCACTCTGATGGCTACCTTCCATTTTCCATGTGACTGTGCGCATGGCATGATGGGAAATGCTGTACTTACCAGAGGAGGTGAGTCTCACCGGTGATGACTGGTAACCTGGTAACTGCAGCACACAACACGTCATTGGGCGGTAACATGTGGAAACTCATCTGACCTGAGCCACAGACCTCTGCTTCTGGTTGTGATTGGCTGATGATGTCACCCAAGGTGGAAGCGGTCATGCCTAGATGAGCAATCATTCATAGTAAATGCCTTTACTGAGTGCGGATTCTGCATTGTATTTCATTTAATTTAATTTTTTGTTACTTTTCACGCATTAAGGCAGTACACGAAAATGTTTTTTGGATCTCTGGACTTCTATCTATAAATGTCTGACTGAATCTTTTATGAAGATATTTGCAGAATTATTTTGATAAATGGATGCTGTCAAGCAAAATGCTGAAGCAAGGGGGAAATTAATATCCGTTTTAAACGGATCATTTAATTATCGGCAATATAACTTTGCCTGTCAACTAAGAGGGATCCCTGTCCTTCCATGCTTTTCATTTATAGTGTTTTTCTAATCATATCCCTGGACCTTGACAGGTTTAAAGCAGGGGTGTTTTATAGGGTTGTGTGAAGCGGACTCAGATTTGTGTTTGTCCATAACTGTTTCGAGTCGACATCCTTCGGAAAGGTTATTTCAGCACGTGACGTGCTGTAAGGCAGACCTCCGACTGTTAAAGCAATCTCAAGCCCCGGCTCTGTCTCTACAGCCATAGTTCATGAGCCTGACAAGTGAGGCTTGACTTACAGGCACTACAGTGGTTGTAGTTTTCGGTCTGTACACCAGGTGGCACTCACAGCACTTCAGAGATTTCTTATGCGGCTGGCTTGGGGTAATAATGTCATTAATGGATCCGAGTGCAGCAATCTGCAGTGTAATTGGTTTCCTTCAGAAAAAATTTGAGGGGAACCTAATTGCCTTTTCTGCCCCCAATATCATCGGCTGCCCCGTTGCCCAAGGGGTCTCTTGCTTTGGGCTGCCCTACCCTGTAAATGGGGTGCCCCATATGTAGGTTGTTATAGCACCAGATACAATCTACGAATGACACGCCTCAATTCAGAATTTAAAATCTAAGTACATTTTCTATTGTGCACCTAAGTTCATCCTCCTAATATACTGAATGAGTATATCAGGGAAACCCTATCTGAGGTATTCTGGAAATCATATCATAGGTTTACTCATTTCTAAGACGCATGCATTCATTTTCCTATCAAATGTCGCATTACAATATTACAAAGCAAATTACTGCAAATAAAATTTCAGTAACTCCAGTAAAATTCAGGGAATAACTCCATGGGGAAGACTATTACTGTAACACATCAGGTCACTCCTAGAGTAAGAGTACTGCTGTAGCACAGCAGTTGAAATCCACATAATCCTGGTCATCTTAACATGTGTGTTGTTTCTCAGGACTGCTGCACCAAAAACCACAGCACAGCTAGTGGGCCAGGTGTGGAATGCCATTTTTAATTAAACATTGCATAGGCAAAGACCGAGCAAAGTTTCTGGTCCTGGTTTTCAGTTCCAGCCATTTGGAGTCCATAAGTACCTCTAATTCCTCTTTCTGGACCAAGTTTCATACATCCTTGCACCAAGAGCAGTATCCAACTGAGCACAAAAAAGTGATTCTGGATAACTGTTGATAGACCAGCAGAGAAGTAGCATATATAAAAGGCACTATTTTTTTCTTATGTGTACAGAAGATCCAGCTAGCATGTATTTTATAATGTTTTTCTTCCCATTTTTATTTTATTTTACTGGAGGCTGTTTGGTGGGGGGGGGGATGCAGGCTCAGATGTAACAGTTGCTGCCAGTATGTACTAGCTGTGGGATGTGTTAAATAACTTCTTAGAATCTTGAACTGTCTACTGTGAGTCTGCACTCTGAAACCAGCAAAAGCCTCGATAAAGGGTTGTGTGCTTGGACCTGTTCCCACTTCCCACTGGAAGCGGGTTGTTATTTGATCTTTTCGTTTATAACCTTCCCCCTAAGCTGTTTCCGTCCGCAGTACCCTGCTCCTTTGACCTACGTTTGAAAAACTACTCTCAAAACCTTTGTGAAAATATGGAGGCATCTTGAATGTATATTTAAAAAGATTTATGTTCCCTGCTCAGCCTGCTAACCACGTAGTGGATAGATTACACAATCCACACCCCTCGCTTCACATGCAGCTGACGAAACAGACCCTGTGTCAGCTGCCACGCACCTACCGCACTGCCCTGCCAACACCTCTAGCACTGCTGACACGGGTACTTTTCAACTTTGCATTCGCCTTTGTTTCTCTATGGGACATGGGCACATCACAATTTATTAGAAGTGTCATGGAGATTTAATTACACTGAATTGGTAATAGCGGCCATTTCTGAACCCTCTGTGTTTGATGACTCGTTGCTTTGATTCTATGCGTTAAACTATGTTATTGATTCTATTCTACCACATAATTGATAGCGGTGGTCGGTTTAAGGTATGCGTTATCAACACTTGCGTTGCCAGTCGCCAATTTCCATTCTGACCAAAGCCCTGCTTTAACCCTAATGCTTTCCAGAATGGTTCGCTGTCGTACACGTACGCGCGTACGTCGTGTTGAGCACATACACACACAGTCCTGCTCGCGCTTCAGTCTGCCTCCTTGGCGGCTGTGAGGCTAGGCTATTTGGCCGTGGCTTATGCGCTCAACGCTGCTAACTGTCCCAGCAGCACCTGATGATCAGTTTCTGGTCAACCGGGCATTTCATCGCCTCTTCGCAATTTATCACATTGCTCGTGCAACGAATAAGTCCCGCTCGTGGCAACTTTCTCCCTCTCCCCAGGAAGTCTAACGCTATGCACAGACGGTGTGTCATTGAGTCATTCACACTTTGTTTATGTGTGTTGGCAATATATATCATTGCATCCCTGTTAGTTTTGTTAGCGCTTGTTTGACAGAAATGCGTTTGAGCATCAGTGCGTAGCCTATACGTGAAACGTTAGGGAGCAATACCTTATACTGAGTGGGTAGGTCCACCTCACAGATTACTCAACAACAGCAGGAGGTTAAACAAAGAAATGACCATCTTATCGTAATGCGCCAACCTTGAGGTACCTTGTCCTTTTTTAAGGGGGTGCATATAGATAGGATGGTTTCAATCGGTGCAGCATACAAGGTTCTCCTATAGACTATAGCCTACATTAATTTGGCCGACGTCTCTCTCTCTCTCTCTCTCTCTCTCTCTCTCGCTTTCTCGGTATTGGTCTGTGTGTTGATGTGAATTGCTTCCACCTCTCCTGTGTACCACCCCTCGTGTTCAGCGACAGAAGCTTAGCAACGTACAAAGAAGGTTTTCGACAAGATAGCAAAGGAGGACTACCAAGGCACGTGCCATATGTCAGAAATACAATAGAAAATACATATATATGCGAGTTGATTTTTATCAAGGCTACTTTGACTCTTTTATTCACATTTATTAGAATTGTCAAGGGAGAAGGGCTTACGCTCAACGTCCACGTTCTCTAATTATTGGGAACGGGTGACAGATTTACGATGGGTTCGGTGAGGTCTAACGGTATTTAATTAAAAAAATATATTATTCGTTAAAGCTTCATCTAAATTGAAGATCATTTTCTCCGATATTGTTCTACCACACCGCCACCCTGAAGTTCCTTGTTGTTGTCTTGGCCGCCGGGATGCTGGCCTTTCTCGGCGCGGTCATCTGCATCATCGCCGCGGTCCATCCCGGATCCACTGCTGCTGCACCCCAGCCACTATCTGGAAACCTGTCTCTGTCAGCGGACTCTGTTTTGCAACCCCTATCGCCGGGTTCAATGGCTCAAGCCGGTCCTCTGAGCGCTCTCCACGGTGCTGAATCGACCGGAGGCGGAGTAAATGGTCTCGGGGCTTCGACATTTAACGGTATAAGCAGCTCGGCAGCAGTGGGAGTTGGAAGCGGACAACAGTTTAGTTTTAACCGACTCATTTGCACCCCTATTCCTGCCGGGGAGTGCAAACCGAAGCACAATCAGCAACAGGCCGACGATCCGTCAGCGTTTGCCGGAGAGGACTGGGGTTACCTCCGCACCATGGCTGAGGAGCTCCGACAAACCGTCGTGCAGCAGAAAGACCAGATCCTGGGCGATCAGCGAACCATCCATGAGCTCACGGGCAAGTTGTCAGAGTGTGAGAGCGGTCTGGAAGACCGAGGCATGTCAGAGAGAAGTGCAGGACTTTGGGATGGTGGCAAGGGACACCTTATGGTCAGGGACGACACCCCGAATCCCGCCGCGATGCAGCCGCACACCGCTCGCGCCCTAGAGGAGCTGGAGCGTGCCATCATTCAGCTGAAAGACCGTATCGAGAAACTGGAGGTGAGAGAAACAAGCGCCGATCTGAATGACCAGCTATTTATATGCACGGACTTTAGTTTAGGTATGCATGTGCTTAAGTATTTTCATTTTCGTGTTAGACAACCGAAGGAACATAATGCGCATTGGAAAGAGAGCGCGAGAAAAAAAAACAATTCTTTACCTGTTGAACCCTGGTTTATTGCTGGAATTAGCATTTGTTTTAGCTTCACATAAAGTCTTGCACAGACAATATTTAAAATATATTTAATGAAAATAGATTTGTAGATGCTATGAATACTTTCAGAGCATCGTCAGTGTTGACCTAAAATTGTGTGGCCTTCCATCAATTTTCATTGTGCGGCTTAATCTCAAAGGCAGTAAACGAACTAAGCACTGTCAGTAATTCGTTATTTTAAGACACTCAAGAAAACCCAGTTTAATTTCAACGGTGTCCTGAATATCGCGGGGTTTTTTTGTCAATCACAAAGGGGAAATGTTAAACCCTGGTCACGTTTGTTTAGCAAGGCTAGAAATAAAAAATCATTACGGAGAAATAATGTATGGTGTTTATTGATTGGTCCACAGGCCAATACCAAACCACTACCCCCCAAACTACACTTAGCGCGCTGCCACACGCACACCGGGGGGAAATATGACCCAGCTTCAAAGCGATCTCTCGGCACACACGGCTTTCACTAACGGGGGAGCTGAATTAATAAGTAATGAGAGCTACACAGAGAATAACTGAGGATATTGGTTTGATTTTTTTTCTCCAAACATAATAAGTGGGTTGAAGGGAACTGTTATTAGAATTATTCAAGCTTTAGTGTCGTTTTATTCCCATTCCCTTTAACCCCCCCCCCCCCCCTTTCTCCCTAATAAGAACTTATTCATCTACATAAGACCTGTGTTGTGTTTGTTTTCTGTGCTGGCAGTCAGACATAGGCCCCTCCATGGCTAACCGCACTGGGGCGGGTCAGAAGGGCCCGGGGGCGCTGGGCGAGGCGGTGCGGTGGCGGGTGGAGGACCTGGAGACGGAGCTGGAGCAGAAGATGAAGCTGCTGGAGAGGCAGAGGGCTGCGCTGCACAAGGAGACGCACAACCACCGGGAGGAGATGGACCAGGGGCTGGACTCCCTGCACCACCGCATCCTCAGCCTGGAGCAGGGTGGGGCGCGGGAGACACGGGCCGGGGGGCGGGGAGCAAAGGGACATGGGCTGGGGGCGGGGGAGACGTGGGCCAGGGCTGGGGGGCTGGGGGGCAGCGAAGGGGGGCTGGTGGGAGATGAGATGGCAACAGAAGAGGAAAATTCTGAAAAAACTGGAAAAGAAAATAGTTTTGTATTCAGTTACTAAGGGCTGTTTTCATAACATACTTTACTAGATTACTTGACAGTTTCACATTTGGGGCTGGTTTCCCAGACATGGATAAGGCCTAATCCTAGACTAAAAACTTTTTTCAGTGTAGGTCTTCACTGCATTTTACTTTCAGTCTAAGACCAGGCTCAATCTATGTCTGGGATACTAGCCCTTGAAGTTTAAAATTTTATTTAAGTTTTAGAAAAATGTTGTATGTATTTGAATAATGGCACTACAAAAGAAGGTCATGAGCACTCACAACTGGCTATATCCAGACCAACACTTCCTGGGTTCTGTGCCCTAACAGAACTACTTGAGATGAACATAATCATCTGTTTATTAGTCTGAACCTTAAACGTCCTCCTCCCTCCCTCTTTCTCTCCAGGTCTGTCACAGCATCACTACCCTGAAGGATACAAGCTGTCCTTCCCTTTGAGGACCAACTACATGTATGGGCTGGTTCGACACCCCATTCCTGAAATGCACGCCCTGACGGCCTGCTTGTGGCTACGGGCCAAGGAGGGGGGCATTGGTACGCCCTTCTCCTACTCCGTCCCGGGACAGCCTAACGAACTTGTGTTTCTGCAGGGCGCGCGTAAACCAGTGGAGCTGCTCATTAACGACAAGGTACAGCTGCATTTATTACCAGAATCACTTCCGTTCATTTCCTGTGTAAATAATCTAAACATGAGTTTGTGGAGAATACTGGTCACAAGCGCAGAGTGTGAATGTGGGTGACAAGTGATGACCCGCGAGCTTAGTCCATTCTCCAGCTTAAAAAATGGGATGGAAAGAATGGAAAGTGTGTGGGTGTGTAGGGGGGATATGTTGTGCACACTGATGTGATGGGCCTGTTCCCTCCTCCGCCTGCAGGTGGCGCAGCTTCCCCTGTCCCTGCCACTGGGCAGTTGGCAGCATGTGTGCGTGAGCTGGACCCTGCGGGACGGGGTGTGGCAGGCCTACCAGGGGGGCAAGCTGAAGGGCGAGGGAGAGGGCCTGGCTGCCTGGCACCCCATCCGGCCAGGAGGCGTGCTCGTCCTGGGACAGGAGCAGGTAAGGAGCGCCCGGGGTCCGGAACTGATGGTTCTCACTGAAACCTCCTTATTACATTGCCTCACTTCCTTTCCTGTTTGACTGCTGACATGTCCTGTCTCACACTTTCCTCCCTCTCTCCCCCTTCTTATCCCTCTCTTCTCCCCTTTTACTCCATCTCTCCTCCCCTGTCCTCCGCTTTTCCTCCTTCCCTTCCCTCTCTTCTCCCCTTTTCCTCCCCTCTTCCTCCTTCGCTCCTCCTTCTCGCCTCCCTTTCTCTTTTCTCTCCAAACCACCCCGCCTGCTTTTGCACTTCTGCTGCCCACCCCCCATCTCTCTTGACTCCCATTCCCTCACTCCAAGGATGCGGTGGGGGGGCGTTTTGATGCCTCCCAGGCGCTGGTGGGAGAGCTGTCCCAGTTTAACCTGTGGGACCGGGTGCTGACGCCCAGCGAGATCTCGAGCCTGGCGGACTGCAGCCAGGTTTCCGTGGGCAACGTGGTGCCCTGGACGGACGAGGACATCGACGTGTTCGGGGGGGCCACCAAAGAGCCGCTGGAGCCGTGCCCCCTGCGCGTGGGCACCCAGCAGTGAGGGGGCGGGAAGGGGGCTGCCGGAGGCGGACAATGTGATGGAGCGTGTTTTTAAAGTGAGGGACATCTGTCAGCAAAGGGGCGACAGATTGGCTATGTTATTGTATTAAAACAGTGCTTTTGGTTTTTATTATTCATTTTTTTTCCAAGAGTATCTTTTTGGGCAGTTCTGCTGGACAGCAGACGGCCCTTGTCCCTGGGCTGGGCTGGGCTGGGCTGTTTGTGGGCGTGTGGAGTTTGTGGCTCTCTGTTCCCCCACAACGTGTGGCAGAGCTTGGTGTTGTACATCCCACAAATTGTGTCCTGTTCTAAGAGGTGATTTTCTTGTTGGAATTTGTGATATTTCAGCAACATGAGGAACACAATTCTGTGAAGTGTTTTTATTTACATAATTTTTGCATAAAGTATTTATTTTTTGCACTCACACGCATACACTCCATATTCATTATAAATGGTGAACATTTTCACATTTTACATGGACATTAAATCACAAGCTGAACTTCACACTGTAAATTCCCTTTCAGTGCACTTACAGGCAGCCTCCGAATTTTCCTCACTTGCAGTCGTTCAAAAATTATGAAAATAACATAAATATATAACATCCCTGTGGGCTAGCCGAGTCTTTTTGCCCTCAAAGCATTACTCTGATGCCCTGGAAACCCTGTAACCTGAATCTGACTCTCATCCTCTACTACCAAGGCAAGCCGGAAAAAATGCAGGAACAACATTCCAGCAACATTGTTAGAACATTACTACATTTGTGGCCTGGGCCTCTGCTCTCTCGCAGTCAGTCTCTCGCTCTCTCGTGGTCAGTCTCCTCCTCTCCTGCGGTCAGTCTTCCCCTCTCTCGTGATCAGTCTCCCCCTCTCTTGCAGTCAGTCTCCCCCTCTCTCACGGTCAGTCTCCTCTCTCGTGGTCAGTCTCCTCCTCTCTCACGGTCAGTCTCCCCTCTCTTGAGTCAGTTCCCTCTCTTGCCATCTCCTCTCTGGTCAGTCTCCCCTCTCTTGCAGTCAGTCTCCCCCTCTCTCACGGTCAGTCTCCTCTCTCGCGGTCAGTCTCTTCCTCTCTCACGGTCAGTCTCCTCCTCTCTCGTGATCAGTCTCCCCCTCTCTCACGGTCAGTCTCCTCCTTTCTTGCGGTCAGTCACCTATAATCTCACAGCAGGGCAGAAAGAGCAGTGCTGTCTGGAGACTGGGGCCACAGTCAGTATCCAGTCCTGCTGCAGTTAAAGCCAATAACTAGAGCTGACAATAGCCAGTCCTTTTCTGAAGCCATGGGCACCTCCGCTGCCACCTACGCATTGTACAACTAACCCATGTTTGTGTATGGAGGGGGGGCAGGTGGGAGTGGGAATATTTCACAAGTGTACCCTTTTTTCTGGGTTTTCCTGCTTCTTGCCCTGTTGACAGCCAGCTTATAGTGGTAAGTGCCTGATTGGGTAGCGTACCCAATAAGTGAACATTTTTCTCTTTCTTATTGGTTAACGTGCTGATCAATGGTGATGTCCGTGTTGCTGTGCCCGTCCTTGGTCTGTGATATTGTGAGATAAATCTTTGAAACATTACTTTCATAGCAAAGTAAGTGGCTGTTGAAGGCGATATCTGAAAAATAAAAAGATTTGTTTTAAAAGTGTGAAAAAGTATTTTTCCATCTCTTTCTTTTCCTCTCTCTGTCTCTTCTCCTTTCTGTATTTATTTATTGTTTAAGTCTTTTGTAATCTTGCCAGTGTTCTCCCTCCGGAGTCTGTAGCTTGTGTGTTTGTCCTTCTGTCTGTTTCTCTTGTGCTATGAGAGTCCACTGCACATTGTACAAATGTGAGATGGCAGAATAAAATACGTTTCACACTTAAGCACTGAGCCAGCTTCTTCATTTAGCCACAGTGCACTGTCCCCTGGCTGACGTTGTGTTTGTTTACCACCCCTGTGGAGGTAGTGCTGTAAGGATCTGTTGGGGGGGGGGGGGGGGTGAAGGGCAGGCCTCATGCTGTGTGTGGAGGAACGAATGCTCAAACAGCAATCTAGGTAATGAGCAGAGATGAGTAAATATCAGGCTTTATTACCCATTGAAAACTATAAAACATGGAAGAAGTCCAGTTTAATTTCAAACGTTTGGCGCACACATTCACTAGCACGCACACAATGCGCACACACACGCAGACATATACTTGCAGACACATACACACACACAGACACACACACACACACATGGTGAAATACATAATCTCATCAATCATTAATTCTCATCCAAATATGGGGTATTATCATAAAATCGCCAGTTGAGATCAGCATCATTACTGTTAATTAGAACATTAACTGATTTAAATGGGTCCTCACTGAGTTATACAGTTAACGTGAATATGTTTGACCCCCTGTAATTGCATGTCAGATAACTGCATGTTCTGTATTACACAGTATTGAGTCAGTTGGATATGCTGTACATGCAAGATGCAGTCAGCTACTGACAGTTGCACACAGAGTACACTTCCTACTCTGTCTCTTTACTCTTTCTTTCCACACTATCTCTGTATTCCCTCTTTTCATCTTTCCCTCAGTCTTTCTTTCTCTCCAGTTCCCCCATAATTCTTTCAAACTCACTTGTAGGATGGCAATGTAACAACATTTAGGGAACTGGGCTTGGTTTGAGTATCATTCCCAGGTGGGGCACTGCTGTTGTATTCCTGAACAAGCTACATAATCGGAATATTTTAAGTAAATTACCCAGCCGTGTAAATCGATTAAATGTAAAAGAATGTGAGTTGTGCAAGTTACTTTGTGTAAGACCATCTGTCAAATGGTAAAATGCAAATAGTTCAAGACTGCCTTCACATCAGTTACTTTGCTAAAACGTGACAAATACATGTCGGTGCTTGTATTTAACAATGTAGGTAGTCATTGCCTTGAGCATGCAGTGTCCGTACCACGCTTGTGTTTCTGTATATCTTCATTTTTGAATAAGGCTGTCTGAGTCATCTCTCTTTTCTCTCTGCATACGATTCACACCTCCCTTCCTCCCTTTGTCATACCACCTCCCAGCCGACACCTCTCCCAGCATCCTTTTCTCTTCCTCTCCCTTTAACATTAAGCTATCGGTTAAACTTGCTGTCAGTGCAGTGAAACGTACACAGGATGAAGTAACTGGAGACAGAACAGTTGGTGAAAGGAGAGGGGATTAAAATGATTTTAGAGATTAATCTTGAAGTGTGTAATCTTCAATCAGTCTTAAAGTTGCATCTTGAAATCTCTGTAAATCTTCCTGGATACGCACCCCCAAAAAATAAAAAATGAAATAAAAAATAAAAATATAATAAAATAAAAGAGTTGACCAGATAAATAAATCATTACATTCACCAGGTGCTTGTTGGTTCAATGGTTCAAATTAATGTGTAATGCCTCATTGATGTCATTGCTTTTTAGGAAGACAAATACAAAATTAGGCTATATTTCAGGCCTGAGTTAATAGTGGCAATTCCACTAAAATTTTGTTTTTTTACATCAAGATCTCTGTGAAATAAAAGAACAACAGCAACAACAACAGATGCAGGTTAATAAAGTGAAATTAAAACTCTCCCTTTTCTCCCTGAGGAGATAAATAAGGATTAACCCTAACACTGAAAGAAATAAGGCAATCATTTTCAGTCACAATCGTATGTGTTGCAAAAACGTCGTCAAAAGTAAAATAACGAAGTAGAAAAAAACAGACTTTGTCACAATTTCCATACATTTAAAAATTAAAATTGGATGCTCAGGGGAGAAAGTTATAATTTAGACGAAATTTTTCACAGGTGCGTTAACTACAGGTTAGAAATTATTCCTCAGGTATAAACCGCGTCACTGATCAACTCGGATTGACGGGTCTCATTTCCAATGGGATTTCTTGTTTGAAAGTGGGGGCGTTACCGGAAGACAGTCGCTGAAGTCGCGCACAGATAACTGTCCTGTCGTGGTTGCTATGGCCGAAGCATCTCCATGTCAACAATAGAGAGGACAAACTTCTGTTGCCACACTGTAAAAGGGTATGTTTCAAAATTAATTAAGGCCAAATACCCATATGTTGTTTCCGGATCATGCTAATTGGCTGGTCCACTTACTAAATATCATGAGGAATGTATTTTAAATAACTTCGTTTATTAGCTGAAGGGGAATCGCCATTATAGCTATCTTAGCTAACGTTCGCCTAATTAACATTGCCTTGAGTACTATAACTAGTCAGTATTATAGCCAGATGGCTAGCTAGCTACTAAAGGTATCGTTTGTGTTTGGTAAACTTTGGTTTGATCTATCTAGCGATTTTTACATTTTGCTAACATGTTTGTTAGCAAGCTAGCTAACAATTTTCTCTTGATGCTGCGGTATATTTTGCCTATCGATAGCTGTCTATCTCGGCAGCTAATTGGCTAACATTATGCTACCCAGCCGTCTGCAGCGTGACATTACTTAACGTTAGCTATTTTAGCTATATCGCGTAGTGATGTTTGAGCTGCATGTTTTGCAACTCTTCAATTGAAATTGAACCAAAGATAGTCACTGAACCAGACAGCTAAGTTAACTAGCAGTGGCTTTTATTAGACTTCTGTCACAGAAACGACTTCTTAACATGCCCTTTGTTAACTGAAGACTGGCGCTAATTGTGGCGTGTTAGCGAGAACGATAAGTTTTCCATACATAGCTTAAAAGCTAGATGACCAGCTGCCCGTATGTCAGGTCACGAGTTGGCTGACGCTAAATCCGGCGAAGCGGCGAATGACGTAATGCAATCAAGTAAATGTAGGTTCACGGTGACTAATTTTTAATGTTTAAAAATCCTACATCACGGGTATTGATTTTCAGTAAAATGTGGGCACTTGTACTTGACTAGCCATGATAGCTATGATATCCCAGGCGTTTTATCATTTCTATACTAGGTGACCTAATTTCACTCCTGATTTCTTCCTTTGTAACCCAAATAAACAGTAATAGATGGCTAACCACTGTAGGCACTGTCCTGCTCTATAACATCTGGATACATGTCATGCTCTCTGTTATGTGCTGATTTTTATCTAGTTTGCATTGTAATTGTCTTTCTCTCTGTATAGCATGAAAAGGTGATGGCTGAAACTGTTGACAGCAAGAAAGATGAGCCAGACTATAAAAGACTTCACAGTTTCCCTCTGATTCGGGTGAGAGACATTTTGGGGTCAAGGAAACCAAGGAGGGGTAGCAGTGTAGTTTAATGGTTAAGGAACTGGGCTTGTGATTCAAAGGTTCTGAGTTTTATGCCTGTGTGATGCTACTGTTGTGCCCTTGAGCAAGGTTCTTAACCTGAGTTGCTTCAGCAAAACATCCAGATGTGTAGATGGAATAATGTAAGGTGAGAATTTTTTTCATAAATATCTGATTATTTGCTCGTGTTCAGTCATGAATCACAGTGAGAATTTCCATGCTATTTTTGGTGTAGCATGAGTGGTTTCACTGTGGGTGCTGTGGTGTCCTGAGTCAGTTGAGTCGTGTGGCTCTGTGGGTGCTGAGTGGGTTGAGTCGTGTGGCTCTGTGGGTGCTGAATGGGTTGAGTCGTGAGCTCTGTGGGTGCTGAGTGGGTTGAGTCATGAGCTCTGTGGGTGCTGAGTGGTTTGAGTCGTGTGGCTCTGTGGGTTAAGTGCTTCTCTGTGTGTGTTCCTGTAGCACACAGACATGCCGGAGGAGATGAGAGTGGAGGCGATGGAGCTGTGTGTCACAGCCTGCGAAAAGTTCACCACCAACAATGAGGTCAGTGCTGTGTGTGTCTGTGTGTGTCTGTGCGTGCGTGCGTGCGTGCGTGCGTACACCCTTACTAAACCCCTCTGTCAGTCACAGTGCCTTACTAAACCTCTCTATCTGTCAGTCACAGTGCTCTTACTGAACTCCTCTATCTGTCAGTCACAGTGCCCTTACTGAACTCCTCTATCTGTCAGTCACAGTGCTCTTACTGAACTCCTCTATCTGTCAGTCTCAGTGCTCTTACTGAACTCCTCTATCTGTCAGTCACAGTGCTCTTACTAAACCCCTCTATCTGTCAGTCACAGTGCTCTTACTGAACTCCTCTATCTGTCAGTCACAGTGCCCTTACTGAACTCCTCTATCTGTCAGTCACAGTGCTCTTACTGAACTCCTCTATCTGTCAGTCACAGTGCTCTTACTGAACTCCTCTATCTGTCAGTCACAGTGCTCTTACTAAACCTCCCTGTCTCTGTCTCTCTCTCAGAGTGCTGCAAAGATGATAAAAGAGTCCATGGATAAGAAGTTTGGCAGCTCGTGGCACGTGGTGATCGGAGAGGGCTTTGGCTTTGAGATCACACACGAGGTGAAGAACTTGCTGTACATGTTCTTCGGCGGCAGTCTGGCGGTCTGCGTATGGAAGTGCTCTTAACACATGGTGTCTCCCGCTCGTGACGCACCCTGTTTCTCTACCATCACTATCATGCCTCTCTCTGTCTCTCACTCATTCAAATGCAATTCTTCTTCATCTGTGTGTATTTGTGCATGTGGTTTGTGTGTTTGTGTTTGTGTGTGTGTGTGTGTGTGTGTGTGTGTGTGCGCGCAGACGTGTATGTGTGTGTGTGTGTGTGTGTGTGTGTGTGTGTGCGCATTTGGCAGGACCTGTTTGTCTCTGTGGGCATCTTGGCCATCTGTTACAGAATGTTCCGCTCTCACTCAGTTTTTTTTAATTTTTATAAATTGCTCCAATATTCATCTGCTGATCTCATCCTTGAGACGTGCATCCTGTCCTCACAGTCTGTCCTGTCTGGTGCTTTACCTTTCCTGTGAGATTGAGAAAAAAAGGACTTTTAACTATTACTGTTGTAAATATTTTAATGCAGTTTTTCGGAATAACACTGACTTTTTAAAAAACAATTGTGTACAAAAGTATTATTATTATTATTCGTCCTATATCATATACATCCTAAAAGGGCTTAATCATTGATAACTTTAAAGAAATGTTAATATTGTAAAGCCTGCACACACCACTACCGGAACTGTCCTGGTCAATTCGCCTGGCCTGGCCAATTAGGCCTGCTGGGTTACGGTAACTATGGTATGACATCACTAACATAGCGGGACTCTGAATGTAATGCTGCTTTCAAGTGGTACCGGGTTATGGTCTACATGAGTTTCCCAACAGGAATGTACACATGAATACCTTATTGTGTCGGATGATCAAGTCTGGGAAATCGGGATTCTGGATTCCACACGAATTGGCCCAGTTGTGACATAATCGCTCTGGCTAACGTGATCGAAAAAAACACAGAGTCCTGCGTGGACAGTAAGACATTTCATACAACAAAGCCATAAGGGAACCACAGATACAAAATTAAAACACACAGAATTATTTAATAACTATATTACTGCAGCATTAAATTCCCTGTGGTATTTGCATTCTTAACCCCCTGAAATAGCCAAAGATTGCTCACTATGACTAGCGAGTCGATTGCTAGCCTAGAAGGTAAACCGTCTTACAGGAATTGATGTGCAACCACACATAATCAATCACCCCCTCCTTTCGTTCAACTGTCTGACCGTAAAGCATGTGAATACGAATGAGTCGGTCAGCCGAGTCCTTACGTATTCCTGACTCAGAGAAAACTACAACCCGACATCACTTGAAAGCAGGGTAATTGGTGCAAAAAGTCCACATGACCGTGGAAAATTCCTGAAACTTTAATCTGAGACCTCAGGTTCATAGAGAGTAAACAGATTCATTTTGCTTTTCGGCACTGCTGATGATACTTCAGTTTGGTTCCATCTGAATTGGGATATAGAATGTCTCAATGATTTGCAGAAAAAGTGCAATGTTCGGCCTCTTTGATGTTCTCTGTAAATAATCCACCTTGCAGATTTGTGGAGTTCCTAATCTTTCCTTTCGAATCAACTGTTGGCACAAGTGAGTAGCTGCCCTTAGGGTTTGTTGTGTATGAATCCTTGTGACACGGTGTTTAGCTACAGCAGGGCAGCATTTCTGTGGTTGTAAATGTAGCTGTCCTCATCCATGCCTGTGTCCATCACTCCCCTACATTGCAGAAGCGGAGAACTCGTACACAATGTCATGGAAACGTGCACGATTTGCCCAAGCAGTCTTTCAGTAGCCTGATTGGTAGTATGATGTCACCACTTTGCACAATATCAATCTGGAAGGTTTGTCATTTATGTATTTATTTTGGAAAGCTTTAGCTCTGACTGACACAGTTCCCTAATCCCTTAGCCTGGCTGGCGATAGGTAGGTTAGGAGGCCATGGTGTTATGACTGGGTATTTCCTGACAGAGCTTCACTCAGGACAGCAAGCCTGGTCCCAGCACTGAATGGGGATGAAGGGGAGATCACTGGGGAAGTGGCATGTCTCGTGATGTAGCGGCCATTTTGTTCTCATTCACTGAAGGCGTGACGTAGTTATTAATAATACAGGGTTCTCTCTCTACATCACCACCAGTTTAAAAGCTATCTTTGCCACCTTTTGTCCTCTATGAACACAAGTTCCACCAGTAAACCACTTCAGTTGTTAACATTCCAGTATTATGACAGTGCCATTATTATGGCTAATGGGGAAGATTGCCCTTGGTTTCTTGTTGGTGTCGTAATAAGGATAGTCTGTTATTGTGTTACTTTAATTTTGTTATTATGTTGACATTGTCATTTTCAGTTGTGTAGTCATGAATGATCTCTGTAATACTGTTCGAATTGAATTGTTGTATAATAAAACCTGAATTTGATTACAGAGTGGATCTCAAGTGATTTTTTATTGATTTGCTGTGGATTGTATGCGTTTGTGACCGAATTAGTTTAGGTTTAATTTCCCCCACCCTTGTGAATGTACCTTGAGCATCGATTTCCTTTGTGTGTTTCACAGCCTGTACTCCGATAGTCAGGACTTCAGAGCTATCATACTAAAGTAGTGATTGGTGGGGAAGGTCATCTCTAGGTAGTTACCTTACCAACTGGCAGGGCTGTCGCTCGTGGGGTGAAATGTGGTGACGATTCTAGGGGCCCACAGTTTGGGAGGGCCTTCATATTAAAAATCTTTGTTTTTTGAAAAACGGGTCCAGGGCAATATTCTTTCAGGGGGTCCAGAATTCCTAACTACACCCTTGACAGCTTGCTACGCCAAGCTTAACTGGTTATATTGATCTGTTTTTTTTGTGTGTGTAGTTTTCTGGTTTGCAATATCTCAAGACCACCAAATAGACAGTCTCGTAATTTCAGGAAAGTTGAGTTGTGCTACACTGGCAGCCTCCTGAGGTTTCAGGAATCGAGAATGGCAGTTGGTGGACTTCTTTTGAACTCATTGTTTTTATCCAAGTAAAGCCCTGCGTTTTCATTGCAGGACGTAAGCACAGCATGTGCAGTTAGCTTTTAAAGGTCAGAGTGTGCTGCAGCAGTTGTTTGCTCAGTTGATAAACCAGAGATTGCTGCATTCTGTAGATGACGCTCCTCTCCCGATACAATACACAGCATCTCTGATTTTAAGAGACTAGATTTTCTCTTTATAACACTTTGACAAAAAAGAATTTCATATTTTTGAAAATCCCAAAATGTAAATCTATGTATTTTTGACTGTATAGTGGAGAGTTCAAAGGACTTTAGTCTGACTAATTGTGCTTGAAATGCAGAGTACAAAAATAACAGCATTTATGAAGGAACTGTTCACCGGACAGCCACTTTCATGTAGTTACATCTCAACAACTGTCTTGCAAGCAAATACTTAAAATTTTCTCTGGTTACCTAAATAAAAATGTATATTGCAAATGTCAGAAATTTGAGTGGGTCTTGGCAAAACTGGCCTAATTTCATATACCGCAGCTAATTGGATGCCATCCTGTTGCATCATGGTCTTAAATCACTTTAGAGAAATTTCTTTGCCTTTATTTATCCTGGGTCTTGCCAGGAACGGGTGGTGAAACACACATTCAGCATGCAGCACATGAGCTTCAGAGTTATTTTTGTGAAGCTGGGGTAAGAAGACAATTAATACCCTCAGCTTCCACCAGTGTCCCAAGCTGATGCAATTTTAATTGTTGCCGGGGGAGTTGGGGGGGGGGGGGGGGGTAGAAAAGGAACCGCAGACAGAGGAACTTGACGGCGAATGCTATTTCTGCAGTTTATGGCTTTTAATCCCTGCGCAGGACCTTAGCCATGCTGATGTCCTGTCTCTCACACCGTACATATTGAGCCTGTGCACGCTCCCTTATCGATCCGTTCAGGTCAGCACACTCCTGCCTCTTACATCAGTGTGATTTACAGTGCAGGCTGATCCACTGCCCTCCTCTGGTGCCCAATTAAGTGGGATCAGACTTCCAGGTAATTAATACGGCTGCAGGGGACACGTAGAGCAGGCAGGAGAGAACAAACCGGAGGAAAGAACAGAACACGGTTATATCCTGAAGCTTGTAAAAAATCTTACGCAATGCTGTAGGTTTTGAATTCATTCTTGTCTTGTATATTGCTCTCCACCCCATGGTGTCAGCTATAGTCAAGTCCTTATGAACTCTGTTTTTAATGCACTCGATTGGTAGGTAGAGAACCAATGAGAAATTGTAGTAAGTCAACAGTTGGCACTATTCCCATTGGTTGACAGAACGGTATTCCAACTGGGTATATTACTTTCTGGTATTTCCATTGGGATCCCAATTACAGTACTTTTTGTAAGAAAAACATTTAAAATGCACCATAGAAGGTATTGATATGGTTGCTAAGGAAACCGCTTGTTTGGCCTCCAAGGCAAAAAGCAACATGCCTCTGGGCTTTGGATCAGGAGGATCTGTTCACTCCCTCTTTCTCTCTCCCTCACTCTCTCTCTTTCTCCCCCTCCCTCGATCTCTTTTTCTCTCTATCTCTCCATTTCTCTTTCTAGCTCAGTGTCACTCTGTAAAAAATGATCCTTCTCCCTCTCTCCCCCCTCCCCTCTTTCTTTTTCTCTCTATCATGCCAGTTGGTGACAGATTGGTGCTGAGAGAGAGAGAGAGAGAGAGAGAGAGGATTAACTTCAGCTTCCCTTGCAAGCTGTTAGTAGAGTCAGTGGGGGAGAGCGAGGGGAAGGGAATGCAGATGATCTGTTCTATAGAGAATGCTGTGCTCACCGAAGGCTGGGATTACAAAGGATTATATTATGAAAGTCAGCAGTGAGTGACAGTGTTTGTGCTGCTGCGTGATTTCAAAAGGCCAGGAGAGGAAAGGGTGTTGAGGGAGAGGGAGGGAAGGATGGAGGGAGAGAGAGAGAGAGAGAGAGAGAGAGGGAGGCAGACAGGCCTGCAGGTCAGGGACAGACAGTCTCGGACGGGGGGTTCGAGAAGAGGCCAGCCTAATCTCTCATACCTGCACTCATACCTGCCTCTCTGTTTCATAATCTACCTGCCAGTCATACAGTACCTGCGGTGTTATGTGACATTATCCAAAAGTACAACCAAATATCCTTTAGTTTGATATCATTTTGTGTGTATTTAATATGCCCTGTGTTTGAGTACGTCTCTTCCCTGTATCTGCTCTGCTCACTTCAGTTTGTTTTTTTAACCTCTCACTCATCTACGTGCTCCCTGTTTTTTTAAATCATTTTCTCCATCTCTCTCACACTCTCTTCCACACCCCCCACTCTCTCTATCTGGGCTATAAAATATTCATAGACAGCCAGTGAGTAAGTATTCCACACTCAGCTGCATGCCAGTTAAACACACACTCACACACACACACACACACACACACGCACACCCACCATCAGGACCATAGCCGTTGGCTGCTGGTGCGGTGTGCATCTCTTGACGCAGGCTGTATCCAATCCGTAACCATTAGAACTGTAGCTGCCGTGTCTCATTGTAACCATTTACATTCTGTTCACATGCTCAGTATTACCACTGATACCACTGAGCAATGGTGTTGATCCAGTGTGTGTGTGTGGTAGGCTGGTTGTGTGTGTGTGTGTATGTATAGGGTGTGTGTGCGTGTGTGTGGGGGAGGGGTTGGTGGTGTGTGTGTGTGTTCTTGTTTACTCATACTCCTGTTACTACACTACTACACAGCAGATGAAGCAGATTAAATGACATTGACAACATTAGCTACTCCATTTCACTGATATACTGTAACCAGAGTTTTAAAAAAACGCAGCATCAGCTGAACAAGACGCCCCAAACGTGGAGTTAAAGCGGCGGGTGTGCAAGCGGAGAAACATACGAGAGAGAGAGGATGTGGGGAGGAATCGGGGGGAGGGGGAGGGCAGAACAGAGGGGTGGGATGAGAAAGACGAGAGAGTGACGCATGTACCGAGTGAGTAAAGCTGAAGAAGGGATGAGGGGGAAGAGATGGACTTCTGATCTGGGCCGTGCCCGTGGGCATTGCTGGAGAGCGGAGCGATGAGGCACGGTCTGCAATGTGAATGTGCGGCTGCGTGCTCTGACGCCGCGTGTGGGAGTTTCAGGCGTCGCGTGGGGGAGCGGCGCTCTGGCGAGCCGTGCCGGGTTGCGTGCCGTTCTCCCGAGACGCTCGTGCAGCAGATCCGAGGACAAGAAAACGGAGAGGCGGGAAAAATGGCGGCGTGTCCACAACCCGTAGGTAGCCTGGGGGGCGGGGGTGGAGGGAGAACTGGGAAGGTAGTATTAAAGATAAAAAGGTGCTAATTGGTATGATGTGAATAGTGTAGATTTAGGGGTGGAGGGGGTGACAGCAAAGTGCGCTCCAAATCGTCGTCCAGACTCGCCTCTTCTGGCTGCATCTTGGTTCCAATCCCATCCTCACTCCTACTTTCTGTACTGATTCAAGATTTTTTTAGGCCTTGTCATGAATGCAAGCAGCATGTAGTCAGGATCTGTAGATTGTTCATTTACATTAACAGTTTAGTGGTGTTACATATATACTCACTGGTCTGGAAATTCTGGGAGTCAGTAGTAGGATGGGCAGTATTGGTCATATTAACCAGGTGAATACACTCACATTTTTCTCCTATATAGTAAGGCGCTTGGGGTAAGTGTGTCTGCTAAATGAATATAATGAAATAGGAGGTTCAGATTATCTGTGCAAAATGCAAACCACTTCGTGCAGAGCCAACTAGGGGGACAGGGTCAGTTCACTGGAAGCTGTTGCCTGACTGTCAGATTCATCTCACAGGGGAAACCAAACATGTTTATTTTGGATGGTGGAGGAGAGGCAGGAAGTACGAATAAGAGCAGGTATAAATATGTACGACGGGGGGTGGGGTCTTCTGTCATTTAAATGTCTGATGATTGGGCACCCACCAACCTCTCCACCTTCAACCAGTGCCTGTGGGGTTCATTGATAGTCAAAATGGTGGTAAAGCTGCTTAAGGTCACTGTGGGGAGATTGTACCGATTTATACATAAGATAAGAGTTTAAAGGAAACATTATCTAAGACTAAAGTCCCTCAACTTTTTAATAGTACCTCTGCCAGTTCAGACAGGCAGGCAGACAGACAGACAGACAGATGGACACTATACATATGGATGCCATTATGTTCTGTTGTTTTCTGTCCGTGTCCCCAGGTGAAAGGTAGTGGTAACTGTGGTGTAAGAGAGCTTCAGAGATTCGCTCTCTGAACTATCCCTGCTCACTGACAGTACGCACTAGCCCTCTCGCTGGCAGTACACACACACATACGCACACACACTACACATGCACACATACACGCGCACACACACACACACACAACTGATGACCGACAAGTAAACAGGTGTATCTCTGTCCTCATTCACATGGGTCACCCTAACCTGGCAACCCTCACTCTTCTGTTTGAACTTCAGTGCTACACCTGATAAGGGATGAGCTTTACTAATGTAGAGAATCACACAGCCAGAGAGAGCAAAAATAAAGGAGAGAGGATACAGGAGCTCTGTCTCATTGAAGAAGAACAGACTGAGAGAGAGGAGGGTTTGGAATTGAGTTGATCTGAAATTGAACTGTAAGTAGGGGATGTAGTCTCAGTGATCCATTAGTCTTCCTTAATTTGGGGATCTGTGATTGTGTGATCCTTATGCGGGGGGAGGGAGGGGGGTAGGCAGGTGTCTTACTGTTTCCCGTGTGATAGTTGTGGTGCTATTTTGTTTGTGTACCTATTGATTTAGTAATTACTTCCATTAATAACCTCTAATTACTTATAATTCTCCATATTCTACTGAAAACTGGTCTCTCTCTCTCTCTCTCTCTCTCTCTTTGACTCTCTCTGACCTTTTTTTGTTGAGATTATATGCCTCAGTCTTTGTTTTTAATTTTTAAGTGAGGGATTTTTTTTTATCTTTCTTTGTACTGTCCAAATTATTTATGCTCTTTGTTGTTAAATAAAGGGCATTAAGAATTCAAGAAACATCACTGTCTCTCTCTCCCTCACTCTTTCTCTCTCTCTCTCCCCCCTCAGAAGGATGAGGTTAGGATTGAGACGCTGGCCCCCTCCTCTCTTTGTCCTGCTGGTGTCCGTATCTCTGGCTCTCCATCTGGTCCTCGCCCTCCTGTCCCTCCTGGTCCTCCAGCGGCCCTGTGACCCCCATTCCCCTCTCAGAACCAACGCCTTCCCCCATCCCACCAACTCCAACCTCACCGCAGCGAAGGCTGGCTCGCCCAAGCTGAGCCCCGATTCCCGAAATGCAGGCTCGTCAAGGAAAATGGACAGCAACCAGAACCCCCGTGCGGCCGGAAAGGAGGGGCACGCATTCTCGCCCCCTGACAGGACGGGGTACCCCGTCTCCTCAGGCAGGAGCGTGGGCTCGAGCCCCTCCAAACTGCAGGCCCTCTTCAGCCACCCTCTGTACAACCTGCCACGCCCGCCAATCCAGGAAGACGATTGGCTGCTGAGAGTGAAGCCGAAGGTGAAGGACAACGAGAGAGACAGCACACAGGAGTGGTGAGTGAGGGGGCGGAGCCTGTTACCTGCCTGGGCGGGGTCATACAGTGGTCACTTCACCAGGATATGATGTAACACACGTAGAGCAGAACATCAGCTGTGTGTGCCACTGCCTCAGACCATCAGCGCACCACAGCTTTAAGATGGAAAGATGAAAGATGGAATTCTCCAGAACAACTGAAATATAGCTTTTTTTCTCACTGGTATGGTTCAGTCAGGCGCTGTGAACCAGCTTCACTAGCTGCTGAGTTATGAATCATTCACAGTACATGGGGCTGAGCTGAATGATTTGCTGTGTGCAAAAAAAAAAAAAATGACAAAAGAATTAAGGTTTTCACATGACATTGATGAATGCTTGAGATCATGTTTTATTAACATGTCGTCCCAACAGAAGACTCATTCCTTACTATTATATACGATTATAAGACACCATAATTATATAACTGTCACTATACAGTGCATAAATCATTTAAGATTATGCAAAATTCATTAATTTCAAACGGGAAGGGAGATCCTGAGAGGGTGGCAGTGTAGTATAATGGTTAGGGAAAACGGCGTTTGACTCCAAAGCTGTAAGTTCAGTTCCCAGATGGGGTGCTGCCATTCTCCCCTTCAGCCCTGAACTGTAAACATCCACTTGTGTAAATGGATTGTATTTAATAGAACATCAGCTGCGTAAATCTGGAGAAGAGAGTCTGCTGAATGTAAAAATGAGCTGTAATATTTGCAATGAAGATCTTTAACCCTTTGAGGTGTATGATCACAAATATGTGATTAGAATGTTCATAAGTGAACATTCTAATGCTGATGTAACAGTCACTAGTGGTAATTGATAGTAATGGAGTTCTAGAACGCTGACAGAATTTTGAAAGAACATCCCAAAAAAACCCTCATCTTCAAAGGGTAAAATGTTCTGCACCCAGGCTCTCTGAGGCCTCATGGAATGGCGGAAGGCTGTGTGTTTTTGGGGGTAACGGTAAGCGCTTTATGCCCCCCCCCCAAGGATAAGCGACAGTGAGGACGGGTACGACGCGGCCCACTGGGACAGCACCACGGAGTCGCACCCCCCCTGGCTCCGCTTCCACCTGGGAATCTCTCGCTGGCAGCTCTACGACAGGAAGGACACCGACCTGCAGGCGCTGCTGGAACAGCTGGCCACCCACCGCATCGTCAGCGCAGGTAGGGAGGGTGCCTCCGGTGGAGGGGGGGTCCCATTGCGCCCCTCAGCAACCCTTCGGTGCTGGGAAAGCCCTTTTTCTGCGGCCAGTCTTTGTAAAGATGTTTTTTTGTGACTCCCTTTGTGTGAGTCAGAAAAAGGCAGCTGACTAACTGCAGAATAAAGCGTAGCCATTGTGTTTGTATGTTTGGATCCACCCGAAGCAATTTGACCTGTGTAACCCACATGATGGGTGGAACAGGACGGAAGAGCCGTCCCCCTGTCCCTGATCACAGAAGGGGGTCAGACAGAGACCGTAGGGCTGCAAAAAATATAACAGATACAACGGGAGGGCTACAGCAACCCTGTAGGGCCTCTAAAAATATGACAGATGAGTCAGTGCTGCTGTAGCAGATGCTATGTCAAAACCAGGAAATGTGGACACACTTCACTCTCATAAACTTGCATTCAGGGGTACGGAATCCCCTATGAATACCAAACCAGTTTTGGGGAAAGGAGCACATAAAATCTTTGCCTGTCAGCCTTCCTTGGTGTGCTGACCACATTGTGTGCTGGAATGCTCGCTCAGAACACAGGCTGACGCATCCCTTTTGTTCCAAATGCACTTTTTGTACCGATTTTTGTACTGTGCAGACTTAATGTTCACATACGCATGACAATAACTCAATGCTCAGTTCACATAATTTAGGCCTGTGTGCCAAGCATCTGCCTTCTGATGTTAAAAGGCTCATTTAACATTCTGGAAAGCTGTCTTTGAAAACAACGCAAGTTGAATTCGTAGTTGTTAATTTATGTAGTTTATTAAACCCCATTCACAGTCTGACTTTGCTACTGTAATTTACAGGCTGAAATTACCTTTTTTAGTGACTAATAACTGTGCTTCAAAAGAAATCATTTTTGCCTTCGTCAGTCAGATTTTTCTACAGTTGCACAGACACTCTGCACAGGGCAGAACTGAAAATAAAAATAGCAATTAAAAACTAATTTACATGTAAAATATATAAACAACATTGCAAGGGGATGAAAATGGTCCACCAATTTTTCCATATAGAGCTGGGGTATTTGTACTGGATAGCTTCTGCTAAATATGTCTGACATCAAGCCTGTGTGATATTATGCGTCATCATGTTATGTGTCATCGTGTTAACCATCAACAGTATAATTATTGGACGTTGTCGCAAAAATTGTTACTCCTGTTGTTACCTGTAACCACCAGCTGTGGCGCTCACGGTTATCATCGCCTTTGGCAATGCTTCATCCTGATCATAGTGTATTGTCATAAATAGATCCTATTATTGCCCCTTACATAACGCTACAACATTCTTAAGAAACCGTTAACTTAATTCTGAAGACAGTAATATCAATATTCCAGAGCAATTCAGAAAAGCATAACATCCTGAGCCAATGGGGGGGGGGGTGATTTCTTCGCCCCATAGGAAATAACACATCCAGCAGTTCAGCACGTAATTCGAGGGGCTGTTAAGCAGCTAAAAGGGTAGAATACTGCACGCCTGAGAATGATGGGGGTTAAATGTGTCCACAGAAGCCTTCCATCAGTGTAATAAACACACTTGAGTAAATTTGCTTTGCTAGATTTATTGGGATTTGGGTTTTTTGTGTTTTGGCGACCCCTGGTGGAGAACTGCATGCATGTAATAAAACCCCGCCAATGAACAAGCATGATTATACAGGAGCTACCTGTGTGTGTACTTGCTTATGTACATTGCCTCAGTTCTGTGCACGTGTTTGCATGTGTGTGTAGTGCGCTGAGTTAATGTGTGCCTGTTGTTGTGAGTCACAGCACTGTGTGTGTCTATCAGTACAAAAACCAGGCGGAACTCAACTCAAGCTGGTCATGTCTTTCCCAAACTACGGCCAGGCACTCTTCAAACCCAAGAAGTGAGCCCACTTTCATTCATCCTGCTATTAATTTGTTTGAAATTACACAACCAAACTGTGTTCTATGTAGCAGATCACACAGTTTTAGTCAAAGTTAAGGTCAAATTTTGATTGAATCCTGGCCTTTGCCTTATTTTAGAAATGCCGATATTGATGTATAGAGTAAGATACAGCCAGTTAACATTAGCAACCACTGTGAAACCAGAAAACCACTAAATAGCAGCATACGTGCATCTCTGTGTGTCTCTGTACATCTATGTGTATCTCTGTGTCTATGTGTATGTCTGTGTGTGTCTCTGTACATCTATGTGTATCTCTGTGTCTATGTGTATGTCTGTGTGTATCTCTGTGTTTCTGTGTGTCTATGTGTATGTCTGTGTACCTCTGTGTGTCTCTGTGTGTCTATGTGTATGTCTGTGTGTCTCTGTGCATCTCTGTGTTTCTCTGTACATCTCTGTGTTTCTCTGTACATCTCTGTGTATCTCTGTGTGTCTCTGTGTGTCTGTGCATCTCTGTGCATCTCTGTGTATCTCTGTGTGTCTCTGTGTATGTCTGTGTGTCTCTGTGCATCTCTGTGTATCTCTGTGTGTCTCTGTGTATGTCTGTGTGTCTCTGTGCATCTCTGTGTGTCTCTGTCTGTCTTTGTGTGTCTTTGTGTGTCTATTTGTATGTCTGTGTGTCAGTGCATCTCTGTGCATCTCTGTGTGTCTCTGTGTATGTCTGTGTGTCTCTGTGCATCTCTGTGTGTCTCTGTGTGTCTGTGTGTATGTCTCTGTCTCTGTGCATCTCTGTGTATATCTTTATATCTCTGTGTATGTCTGTGTGTCTCTGTGCATCTCTGTGTATGTCTGTGTGTCTCTGTGCATCCCTGTGCATCTCTGTGTATCTCTGTGTGCCGTTCACAGGCAGGACAGGGACGCAGAGACAGACTTCAACTTGTTCTACTTCTCTGACTTTGAGAGACACAATGCCGAGATTGCTGCCTTTCACCTGGACAGGTAAATGTTCACACTGAGCCATGCACGCATAGAACAGCCACCCTTCTCTCTCTTTGCCCCTACTCTCTCTCTCTCGTTCCCTCTCATTCATATTGAAAATGCTTTATTGACAGGACAAACCTTTTGTAAATATTACCAAAGGGCAAAATGATACATTTAAACATTAACACAGATTTGATCAGCATTACATTACATTGCAGGCTTTTAGCAGGCGGTCTTATCCAGAGCAACTTACACAATATATAATACACACTTTATAATCAGCAAACACTATATAACTTGGATCTCTCTCTCTGTCTCTCTCTCTCTGACCTTTTACTTGAGATTATATGCCTCAGACTTTGTTTTTAATTTTTAAATATTAATGGATATTTTTTATCATTCTTTTTACTTTCCAAATTATGTATGCTCTTTGTTGTTAAATAAAGTGTTTTAAGAAGTCAAGGAATCTCTCTTTCTCTCTCTTGGCCTCCTTCACTACCTCTCTCTCTCTTCTTTCTCTCTCAGGTTGCTTGGTTTTCAGCGAATACCACCAGTTGTCGGTAGGCTGATCAACGTCACTGCAGAGATCAAAGACATCACCACTGACCGCAAACTGGCCCGGACCTTCTACACCTCCCCTGGTGTGCCCCTCCATCTGTTCAATTCATCTCTCCCTGTGTGTCTCTCTGCCTAAACCAGGGATTCCCTAACTGTCTCAGCTCAGGGCTCCATGAATATGGGGATCAAATGTATTTCACATGTTACAGTACAACACAATGCACTTAGCATGTGACTCCTGCAGTGATGTGCACTTAGCATGTGACTCCTGCAGTGATGTGCACTTAGCATGTGACTCCTGCAGTGATGTGCACTTAGCATGTGACTCCTGCAGTGATGTGCAGTGCATGCGACTCCTGCAGTGATGTGCAGTGCATGCAGTTCCTGCAGTGATGTGCAGTGCATGTGACTCCTGCAGTTATGTGCAGTGCATGCGACTCCTGCAGTGATGTGCAGTGCATGTGGCTCCTGCATTGATGTGCAGTGCATGCAGTTCCTGCAGTGCATGTGCAGTGCATGTGACTCCTGCAGTTATGTGCAGTGCATGCGTCTCCTGCAGTGATGTGTAGTGCATGCGGTTCCTGCAGTGATGTGTAGTGCATGTGACTCCTGCAGTGTTTATTTTGACTTGTGAGAATGTCACAGGAAAGTGTATGATACTTCCAAGTTTTATATTTGGATATGGAAATGTCAAGCTAATTCTGCTCACGTTTCTTTGCATTGTCTCTCATCAGGAGGTCCGTTGAGCTTGGCATCCTGATTGCAACTGGGCACGCTCCCAACCAACTCTGTTTCTTTCTCATTCTCTCCCTCCCAGTGGGTAACGTGTGTTTCTACGGCCAGTGTTCGTATTACTGCTCGACTGAGCATGCGGTGTGCGGCCGTCCCTTAGCCCTGGAAGCCTCGCTGGCCGCCATGTTGCCCGACCTCTCCCTGGCGCAGAGGAGGTCCTGGAGGAGCCCGTGGAGGCGGTCGTACAGCCGGAGCAAACTAGCACAGTGGGTGCAGCTGGGGTTACCAGGGATACGGTGTGAAGGACAGGAAGGGGCGGGGCCCCATTAAACCACTTATGAGTGGAACATTGGTCAACGACAGGTGGAAATGTGAGGGGCCGAAATATATGTGAGGGGCTTGGAGCTATGTGGTTGCCGGTATGATTCTGGGTGGGGCATTGTTGTTGCACCCTTAAAGGTAATTAAATTGGTATTGCTTCAAGTAAAATGTTCAGCTGTGTACACTCCCGGGAAAAAGAAGTGGGCCAAGCCCAAAATGGCAAAATATTAAGCTTTTAATGGTCTTAACAACAAATCCTTGGTCAGAAAATTAGCAAGAATTAAACAAATGCACTCCTGAGACATCCTGTGCTACCATTTGCTCGTTTACTTTTGCTGCAGTGAACTGGGCGGCAGTGTGCACAGTGGATAAGGAACTGGGCTTGTAACTGAAAGGTCATAGGTTTGATTCCCGGGTAGGACACTGCCTTATTTTCTGGTTGTCCTACAAGCGATACAAAAACTCTGCATGGATCTCTATGGGAATTGGGGGGTGGGACTAGATTCAGCTGTAAATTATGCTGATACAGTATAGAACATATTTGTTGGCTGAATGGCTTTAAGACATCAAGGTTCCAAGGTATCAAATGAGCCTCAAACCACCTTGCTGCTGTCAGATATGCAGTAGATACTACAAGCATTGTTTCTCATGAATATTTTTTCCATTGAGTTCAACAGGAAAATTAATCAGGAGAAACAATGCTTGTAGTATCTACTGCATATCTGGCAGCAGCACGGTGGTTTGAGGCTCATTTGATACCTTTGCCATTTTGGGCTTGGCCCATTTTTTTGCCCAGGTGTGTAGATGTAGTCAATCATTACTGGCCTTCTCTCTGTTGCAGATGGGAAAAAGAGCCAAACTTCTGCACAACTGTGAAAAAGACCCCTCCCTACAACAAAGGCACCCGACTTGTGGACCTGATAGACATGGCCATACTGGACTTTCTCATGAGTTTGTAAAAAATTGCTAAGTTAATCTCACAAATATATTCCACCGATTTATTGATCAATGGATTGAAGGGTTGATTCGCAGATTGATTGGTTGATTGCCTAATTGGCAGAAACTACAGGATGGTTAAAGAGTCAGTGAGTGTTGGTAACCCATGAGCTTGTCTTTCCTCTCAATGTCCAGGTAACATGGACAGGCACCATTACGAGACCTTTGAGAAATTTGGCAACAACACTTTTCTGCTGCACTTGGACAATGGGCGGGCGTGAGTAGCTGAATAATGTACTGCTGCTGTTTGCAGTGTTGAAAGCACTTTATCAGTGCATTATGTGGGGTGAGGTGATAATGGATAAACCTGTGTGTGTGTTTGTGTGTGTCTTTATATTTGTGTGTGTGTGTTTTGTGTTACAGGTTTGGCCGTCACTCTCGTGATGAACCCTCTGTTCTGGCTCCTCTGGAGCAGTGCTGCAGGTAGGATGCTCTACCTGCATAAAACCATCATCTTCACCAGCTCTGTGCACTCCCCTCATTAGTAGATTATTTCGCTTTAGAGGGTTTAAAGAGGCTGAAGGAATGCAGGTGCAACTGTTAACCCTGTTAAGCCAGGACTGGTAAAGATCTGCAGTATAAGAACACAAATAGCTTTTCTCAAGTTCATTTCGGAAATAAGAATGAAATAGGCCATGGAAAAAAGTGTGCTTTCAAGTTTGTTTTGTTTCTTCAAATAATTATTCCTCAGTTTATGAAAGCATAAGAGGGCATACATGCATATATATCTGACCTCATCAGTCCCCCTCTACCCCAATCTCTACCCCAAGCTCTCTCTCTAATCTCATCACACCTCCTCTATCTCTCTGTCTCTTTCCGGCTGACCACATCAAGTCCTCTTTCTCATCCTCTCCCAGCCTCTCATTTTCTCCCTCTCTCTCTGACATCACCGCACCTCTTCTCCCTCTAATCCCCTCCTCCATTTCATCCTGTCTTCCCCGCAGGATCCGGCGCTCTACCCTCCTGCGCCTGCAGCTCCTGTCCCGCCCTCAGTACCGCCTCAGCGACGTCATGCGCGCGTCGCTGTCCCAGGACCCGCTGACCGCCGTCGCCCCTCTCCTCTCCGAGCCGCACCTCTCCGCCTTGGACCGGCGCCTCGACGCCGTCCTCCAAACCGTGCGCCGTTGCCAAGGGCGTCGCCGCAGCGTCGGGCGCAGTGATGACGTCGTCTATGACGACATGGCGGGCTACGCGGGCGGTGACACTCCAGCCAGGCTGTGAGGTCATTCGCGCTGCCAGCTGCGCCACTGCAGCTCTGCAAATTACGCAGGGATGCTCTGACCCTGAACACAACTCTGTGCAATGACATCATTATTTGGCTACAAAATCATGTGATGTCATCACAACTTCATGGCAGAGAAACTAAAGAGGCGGGTCTGTAGCATGTTGTCAAACATATTCAGCCAGGTCCTAATTTTTGTGAGACCAATGGAGAACTAAATCAGTTATTTGATTAAATAGCATCAGTTATTTTGGTATTCCTTATTGTCATATGCTAAGATTTTCAGATTTGGCCAGGGAATCAAAGTGCAAATGTTTATTTATAGATGCCACAACATCACAGCCTTAAACAGCATGTCCTATTCTCAACGAGAAGAAGAAAGTCAATAAAATCTAATTAAAACTAAACAAGTCTCATATTTGCATGAATGATAAAATGTGCAAGTGGTACCACAGCAAATTATCTTCAGCAAGAGCCCGTCTGGGGTACCATTCCCATACCACACAATACACTGCTCTCTTATTTTAAATCTTAAGCTACTAGGAACTGAATTGAGGTATTTTTCAGTAGATTATCGAGATGCGCCTTCTTGCTGTGAGGCGACACTGCCACCCACTGCACCACCATGCCACCCCAAAGTAAAAACTCTAAATTAAAAAAATTAAAAATCCACTTGATATTGTTCAGTTCCTTTTGGAAGTGCAGTGATCTATGCGCAGGCACCGCTGGTCACATTAAATGAGATCAAACCAGGGCCCTCTGACTCCAGGTGGTCTTTACAGACTGTCCTGATGCATTAAAGACACAGTGTGTGCTTAAGTTTAATGCTGTCCATTACTTTGCACCACGCACTGATGATGGAAGAGCCATATTTACTGAAAGTTCTTGCAATGCACATGTTTAAGGTTTTTGCACATGCAAACTGTATTGACCAATGAAATCAGTAGAATTTTTTATTTTATTTTTTTTTGGAGCAGACATCTTTTTCCGCATGTGAAAGCCCTTAATGCGGTTCTTCCGGGGATATGAAATGATAAGAAAGAAGGAAAAAAAGCATAAGCAACCCCTTAAAGTGCCTTGTAAAGAGAATACGGAGCTGTGACAATTTTCTGTTACTCTGACAGAAATTGCTAAATGGCTATATGACTGAAAATTAAAGAACATTTTAATGCATAAATGCAACGTTTTAGAAAGTACATTTTTTTAAAAGATAAAATGTAAAATGTAAGACATACTAAGCATGTAAACAAAATTTGAATCTTTCCTCACATTTACATTAATTTTCCAAAAACGAAAAGAAAAGAACAAGAAGAAAGCATTCTCATGCTCTACTGACTGAGCTATTCCGTCTCTTGACATTTGTAATTTTATTTCAAATAATATTAATTGTTAATTTTCTTCTTTGCTTTGAAGATGTACTATTTCTTTTCTACAGTTATTGTAGGCAGATCAGCTGTCCAGGCAGAAAGTGCTTTCTGAGGTGGTTCAGTTTGGGGCAATTTTAAGATACGTTTTTTAAAGACATTAAAACTTCCTATACCGTTGCAGTAGCACTTTAAATTACAGTATGAACTGTAGCAGAACACTGTAAATGTAGTCTTGTGTAAACTTTTCTCAACATTGCCGTTATTTCTCACATTCAGTCAAATTCATCAGTCCTCGACGCTGGCAGACCAGCTTTTTATACTTAAACAGTCTGATCCTCTAACGTCACTCTTCTCAGAGAAGAAATGAAAATAGAATTCGGTTTATGAATTTTACGTTCTAAACATCTTACAAGAAACGTCACCGTTGTTGACTCGCTGTACCATCACAGTAGAAAGAAAGGCGTCACGTGTTTTTTGGTTTCGCTTTCTATTCGTCATAAATAGTGGACTGTTATACTGTGTAATGTACACCATGTCTTCCGGGACGGTCTGTTAGAAATGGCGGGAGTGGTGGGATATACGTTTTACGCAGCGAAATTTTAAACTGTACTGCAGATCTTTCACGTATAGGTAGGTTACGGGTACATTCGGACAGACATAGAAGTAAGGTTATTTTTCTGAACTTTTTTCCCTCTCTTTTTTGCTTGGGTGGACTGCACAGAACAAAGTACAGCCAGAGACGGAGTGTGACAGCTCTTAGATAATTAATCTATCAGATTTAATCATTGAGTCAGCAGATTAAACTCAGAATACGCAAATTACGTAGGAACTAGGAAATTAGTTACAGTATAACTGATTACCTTGTCAGTAGGCACCTGTGGTTAAAAACGCAAAAGCTTTATAAACTCAGGAAGCGTTCTGTTTATTTTTCTTGGATCGTTAAGTAATCTTTCAATGTTTTACACCAAATGTTCCAGGTGCGCGAAACTGGGCGGATGGTAAACACGACAGGCTATGGACCCGCTGGATTTTTTAACTCAGGAAGAGCTGTTGCGGTTTTTCCACTGTAAGAAGACGGAGATGTCGTGCATTGAGCAACCTCATACTTTTCTCAACCAGCTAAGAGACCACAATCTCGTTCCAGAGGACCTGTATAAGGTTAGAGTATATCTGTAGAGCCCGTTATATCGATCGTGCATACCTCTGTTTATACTGTGTGTGTGTCTGTGTGTGCAGTTGCGGACTCAGGCTGTTTGAAGAGAAGGGGCGAAAAAATAAAAAGGGCACCTACTGCACGACATGGGGCCCCACCTGCGCGCAAAAAGCTATAATGCATCATGTATGATGAAATAGTCTTCATCCTTGATTAAGATTAACATTATGTTATTAGGCGAACCACACCTCTATGATAAAACCACACAGGGAACTATAAACCTTTACAATGTATGTAAGCAGGGTTTGAGAGGTAAATTCAAAATCTTAGTATTTGGCGGAACCCCTAGACCGTCGTCATGGCACCCACTTTGGGAAAGCCTGCCCTAGGGGGCATGTTGTAGGGGAGACTGTAGGGCACTGCATCTCATTTTCTTCACTGGGATTTTTTTCTCTCCATTGCAAGGGCACTTCATCTTGTTTTCTCACTTGGAAGGGCATCTAAGAGGGCACTTCATGAATTTTTTAAATCAGAAAGGCACCTGTAGGGAACCTCAAGTTTATCCCATTGTAAGGGCACCTATATGGCACCACATCACATTTTCTCCACTGGAGGGGCATCCATTAGGAAACTTCCCCTCATTCTCACACATGTAGGGACACCCTTTACAGCACTGCATCACATTTTATCCACTGGAGGGGCACTTCTCCATTAGAAGAGCACCTAATTTGGCACTTCATCATGTTTTCTTACCTGTAGGAGTACCCTATACAGAACTGCATCCCATTTTCTCTACTTTGGGACACTGTCATGTAGGGGGAGCATAGAGGGCACTTTATAACGGCACCCTTTTCCATTGGAAGGGCACCCATAGGGAACGTCAAGTTTAAACCATTGTAAGGGCACCTTATAGGGCACTGCATCACGTTTTCTCCACTAGAAGGGCACTCATTAAGACACGTTATTGAATTTTCTTGCTCTAGAGGGCACATCATAATAATTTATTGCATGAAGGGGCACACTAGAGGGCACTCGATCATTTTTTTCCCATGTGAAGGGCAGCCAATAGGGAACTTCCTCTCGTTTTCGCCACTCTAGAGGGCCCTTTAGCAACGCTTTTTCAACCTTGGGGGCACCAGGGGGGCGGTCGCCCCCCCTGACCCCCGCCCCCCCCCCCCCGAGTTCGCCAGTGCCTACGTATGTGTGTGCATGTGTTCTGGCCCTGTCTATTGGTTCATACATTACAGAGACGCTGTCTGTTTGTCTTGCTATCTTTACAGTACGGTATATTATTGTACAGTACCTTTCACGTGTGTGTCTGTGTGCAGAAAGTGATGAGGACAAGGAGTAAGCTGCAGAGAGAGAAGAGTTTTTACCGGGTACTGGACTGGCTGGAGACTGAGAGGCCCCATTGCATCAAGCTCTTCTGGAACTGTGTGTTCAAAGACCACATACTGCAACTGTACCCTGTCATGCGTCTGTTGAGGAACAGTCAGTTCCCTGTGTAGTCAGGCTCAGTGTCCACCAGCCCTCTCTGGGCACATCATTTACAGGATGGTCAAATAAAGAAAATTTCATTTGGAGTGCCTACGTCGACCCTATGTTGCTTTTCTCAGTGTGCTGTCTGGGTGGTTACAAGTCCAGTTCCATCACCACCATTCCACATTCAGATGTGGGTTGTTGCATCATCTTACCAGAAATAAAAAAACAAGGTTCTACAACTGCCTTCTGCAACTGCTATTGTCTAGTCTTTTCTTTTAAATTCAGGTGCAGTCTCACTACACTGGCCTTTTCCTTAATTGTTGTTTGAGCTTCTGGGTGTCAGCACAATTGGACTAAACATTTTAACCATTCTACTATTAGTGGAATTTTTTGTGCATAATTTAAACTTGGTTTAAACTGAGTTTGATTAATTCAGTGCAATTTTCATTCAGAAGCACATATTTCGGAAGCCTTTGATTGCTCTGTCAGTTTGACTAACCTGAAACTAATGTCCTTTTTTTCATTTTTTAAATAAAATTCAGGATCTTTCCGCTTTGCTGAAGACTTGCCTGAGAAGGAAGCAACATCAGAGGAATGCAGGGAGGAGGAGAAAAAGAAGACTGAAGTAAAGAAGTCTGAAGAAAAGAGGGGGAAGAAGAGGAGCGAGAGTGCGGAGGAAGAGGAGGAAGAGGAGGAAGAGGCAGGTCCCTCTACCCAGTCCACACCTAGCAAGAGGAAAAAGCTGCAGAAACTATCTTACAGTGAGTTGCTGGCACAGATTCAGTCACATTGCATTGCGCTTTGTCCTCAGGCCACAGATTAAATCAAAATCGCTTTGCACAGGGGGCCACTGGGTGGCTCATTCAGGTAAGGCACCACGCTGTGGTGTATGGATGAGCCTCATGGTCTCAGATCAAATCTAGGCCGTGGCAGTGCCAACTGTGGCTGGTGGCTCCATAGGATGATGCCAGTTAGCGATTGTGTCGCTCAGGGTATGGGAGGGTTCAGTCCAATAGGGATCCACGTTCATTGCTATCGCCCCTCTGGCTGTTCTGACACCTGTGGTCTGCATGCGAAAGCTGCTTATGAAAGGTCATCCTTCAGCTCCGCTCTGTGAAAGCTTAGCTGCAGTCTGAGGTGTGAAGAGAAGCAGCTGGCAACACATGATTCAGAGGAGAATGTGGATGTCTACACTCTCCCGACTGGGCAATGCGGTTTGCCCCACGTTGCGCAAAAAAATGTCCTTAATATTGAGTCATTTGAAAAGAAAAGACTAGTTAAATTTTTTCTGATCTTTACCTCAAAATAATATTAATATGTGTAAAATAACCAAAATTCATTTCTGTGTTTTATTCCAAGATTTCAAGAGTCAAGATTTGTAGTTTATTGTCCCTAATAATAATTTGACATACATGTTGAACAAAAGTTATTAGCTGAACGACGCATGAGAGAAAAGTCCCATGTTCAGCAGTGTGTACTCTAACCTGTGAGGGTAACATTGACAGCAGCAGCAGTCGTTTCTATGCGCTGCCCGGCTCGTGTCTCATTGCTGCTGTGTGATTCAGGTTCTCCGATCAGTAAGGGCGTGAAGGAGGACATCTGGACATGGCCGTTGCACAAGACATGGCTCCCCATCACCTGTGGCAACAAGGAAGGCAGCCTTCACCGAGACAAACTGGCCAAAGGTGAGCCGAGAGTGAGACACACAGGGTTGTGTGTCTTGTGTGTGCACGTGTGTGCGTGTGTGCGCTCACCTGTGTGCGTGTGCATTTCTTGTGTGCCTGTGTGTATGTGCGTGTGTGCGCACACGTGTGTACTCACCTGTGTGTGTGCGTTTGTGTGTGCCTGTGTGTGTGTGTGTGTGTGGCCTGGTGTCCTGGGATGGATGCTCCATGGCGTGCCTGTGTCTGTCCCAGGAGAAGAGTGTATCCTGGCAGAGGGGCGCTGGTTTACCCCATCGGCCTTTGAAGAATTTGGAGGAAAGAAGAGCAGCAAAAAGTGGAAGATGAGCATTTGCTGCCAGGACACCACCCTGCAGAAACTGATCGAGGTCAGAGAGAGTGAGGATGGGGGTGTACACTGCTGAAAACACATTACACACCCTTTATAACTAATTTACACTGATATACACAGCACAGTATACACCCTGTAAAACGGCTTTACACTGAATTATACAGCACAATATACACCCAGTAAAACTGCTTTACACTGATGCACAATATACACCCTGTAAAACTGCCTTACACTGATATATACTGCACAAGATACACCATGTAAAACTGCTTTACACTCACATATACAGCACAATATACACCCTATAAAACTGCTTTACCCTGATATATACAGGACAGTATATGCTCTGTAAAACTGCTTTACACTGATGTATACAGGACAATATACACCATGTAAAACTGCCTTACACTGATATATACTGCAGAATATACACCATGCAAAACTGCTTTACACTGATATATACAGGACAATATACACCATGTAAAACTGCCTTACACTGATATATACTGCAGAATATACACCATGCAAAACTGCTTTACACTGATATATACAGGACAACATACGCCCTGTAAACCTGCTTTACACTGATGTTCTCCACTACTATTTGTTGTTCTGGATAAGAGCATCTGCCAATATAATATCATAACATCAGTAATAAAATATATTGGAGTGTTTTAGTGTATACTGATTTTTCACATGGAATGTGACATTCTCATTCTCAGGCTTTTTCTCAGATTTTATGGTTGAAGATTTTGTCATTAGCAATATTGTGTTTGATGCATTGTGGCTTGAGGATCTGCTGTTCAAAACACCAGAGACTTAACACTGTGGAAACCTGCCTGTCTGACTCTCTTCTCTGTAGGAGGATCATTTGAAATGCCCGCGTTCCTTCTCACAACAGAGTTTGTCCAGTCAGAGCAAACAGGTAACAGTTTCCCTTCATAATGACCTCTACTACTCAGATATTATGCTTTCCAGCAGTATCACAGCAGTGGAGACCCTTCATGGACTGTGTAGGACCTCCAGGTAAATTGAGTAACTGCGTTGTGTTGAGTTGCATCAGTATGCTGTACTCAGGCATGCAAGTATCACTTCTGCTTATGCAGTTTCTTAGCTTCGGCTGTAGCCTCCTGACCTCTTCATCAATTGACTGACTGTCTTATGTAGTTTCCCTACGTCCACTGCTTTGATAAGTAGCCTGCTGTATGGATGGATAAGAGAGTTTGCTAAATGCTGTAACTCACCACAGCGCCCCCTATTGTTGGGACTCTGCTCCCACCTCTTACACAGACACAGAAGCTTTCCTACAGTCATGTGAAAACAGCAACGTGCATACTGCCTGTTCCCCACAGGGCAGCCGCTCAGGATCTTCTTCAGACAGTGAGAGGCCTGCACAGAGCCGTGGGAAGGTAATTCAGTGGCCTGGATTCAGTCATCCTCTTCCCCAGGTTATCCCCAGATGTTCAGACGCTGGGGTCGCGAGCTCAGTTTGGCGAGTCCTGCCGCGTGTATCGAACATCCATTATGCCGTGGAGCTTTTGCCGCTCCGCGCTTTTTGCAAATATAAAGAGTAAGGGGGCCGCCTTTTCAAAAGGGCCGTGCGGATGGAGTCGGTTGGGAGACACCGTGGTCCAATTATGCACCCCCCGCCCCCCAAGTAATGGCACTATCTGGATTCCATCTGGACCATGGGGCTGCATCACTGTGCTGAGAACAAGCATCTCCGTTTGGGTTGAGACATTTTATCAACACTAGGAGATGTAATGCCTTTGTTTTGTTTCAGAGAAGGACAACTTCATCACATCCCAGGCAGTCTGAGCACAACATCTCTGGTAGGTACCCTTTCACAAGATTAGACAGACACCTGACCTCTGCTAGCTTGTCATTCTACCTTAGTTAACCATGTGAACGGTTCACCAGCCTTCTTGGCCATCTCAAGTATTCCTTTGTGTACACTGAATGTGGTATATACCAGTATACACCAGTGAATGTGCTATATACCAATATCCACCACTGAATGTGTAATATATCAGTATACACCACTAAGTGTGATACATACCAGTATACATCACTGAATGTGCTGTATACCAATATCCTCAACTGAATGTGTAATATACCAGTGTATACCACTGAATGTTCCATACACCAGTATACAGTGTGAATATAATATATATTTGTTTCCAGTGGCCTGGACGCATGTTCCCTCAGCATGCCTGCAGTCAGACATTTGTTTGGCCAGACAGTTACTCTGATTCTGAGAGAGTGGGTTATAATGGTGGAGCTGTTTTAAAATGGGTAACTTTTTTGTAGAGGCTACATGGCTCTCTGTGACTACAAATCCCACTCTTATGTTTTTCAGAATCAGACACTGATTTTGAAGAAGAAGAAGAGGAGGAGGAGGAGGAGGAGGAACAGGAGAATGACCAAGAGGCAGTTGGTAATGGAGATGAGGAGTGCCAAGGTGAAGTGGATAAGCCAGAATTTCTGTCTGTCACCTGTGGATCAGCTACTGGAACTTTACAGAAAGATCGCTTTGCATCAGGTCAGTGTGTGTGTATGTGTGTGTGTGTGTGTGCGTGTGCGTGTGTGTATGTGTATGTGTGCATGTATGTGTGTGTGCGTGTGTGCACATGCACCTGTTCATGCATGTGTGTGTAGGTGTGTGCATGCTTGCACGTGTGGGAGTGCATAAGCTTCTATGAAGTCAGTGTTCACTAATATGATCACTTTGAATGGAGATTGCATGGTTTAACCTCCGTCTTGTCTCTTTCATTAGATGTACATTTTCTGACTAGATTTCCATGTTAAACAACTGGAGTCCTTTTGTAATTAGCTAGTTGTGTCCTTGATAATAATTTGATATGAATGTGCGGTGACAGTTATAACACCTTTGTCCATTAATGTGGGAGCACTCCTAAAGGACTACTCTGCTGACAGTGAGAAGGGTTTCAAGGGTTGTTCTTCATGATCATATTTCTTATGGGAATTCTGTTCAGCATTTTCACTGTTCATCATTTCCTTTTATTCTGTTTCTCCTGGACTCTCCCCATCTCGGTCACTCCCAATATATTTACAAAGTCAGTAAGTTTTCACAGGAGTCGTTCTGTCACAGCACATAAGGCTTATCATAAGCGTGTTATCTCCGCCACTCCCTGCGTGCCGGGTGTGGAAAATCCCTTGACTGTTGTGAAGTTTTGATGGAAATCAAACGGTAAACCTCAGACCATGTTGAGCTGTGAAGTTCCCTCGTTATTCGCCGGGTAAAGGGGCCCCCGGTTTCGATCAGGGGCCCAGGTGTGTTTCGGAAGCGTGACGACTGATTCGTCTTCTCTCTGTCCACGCAACGCCCCAGGGACCTCTGGGAAGTGCATACGGACGGCCAGCAAATGGCTGACCCCCGTCGAGTTTGCCCGGGAGGACCCGGTGTTGGCCAACAGCTCCTGGAAGAAAAGCATCCTGTGCCAAGGAATCCCCATCAGTGACCTCATCGAGGTAGAGGAGACAGAGGAAGGGAGGGGACGAGGGCGGGGTATCTTTTTATCGCAAGGTTCTGAAATAATTCTTTAAAAATACAAAAACAAAATTCTGTTGAACAGCAGGAAATATAGCTTTTGAGTTCTAACAGACATATTTTTTTAATGATCTTATGTTTTGCAAGTTTAAACACTCCATGCAGTCACTTTTTAAAAATATATTTACAGTGTCTGTTAAGCCACAAGTTAAAGTTGTACACCTATAAATTCATAAACAAGTAAATGGTAAAATTCCCTTCTCATGTAAAGTATGTATTTTAAACACAAGAGTTTCAGGAACATAATGCTCACATCTGATTGGCAGTCCACTAAAGAGTTGCGCGGTTTTTTGTTCAAACGTAAATTCCCTGTTCACCTACGAAAGAAAGATGGTATCCAAGTGACAAATATCAAATCCTTCTGTTGGAGCAGCATAATAGCTTTGCTGCTATCAGGATACAAAGTATTGGTTTTTTGGGTTCTTTTTGTGTAATTATCTTAAAAAACATTGATTTCACAGGATATTTAATTTTGCAATATCCTCTCTGTTATGGTCAAGTGCAGTTATTCATCTCTGTCATTGAAAGGCTGACATCCAGGAAAGACTTGGACAGACTGACATCCAGGAAAGACATGGACAGACTGACATCCAGGAAAGACATGGACAGACTGACATCCAGGAAAGACTTGGACAGACTGACATCCAGGTTGTGTTTGTCTCTCTTCCACAGAGGCGAGTTTTGATACCTCACTCGCTCCTGTGTCGGTGCAGACTCTGCAGCAAGAACAAGAAGGACCTGGTGAGACCCTCCCCCTGCTGCCATAGAAACACCTTCATCCACCCAATCGCAGCGCCCGGACCTCTAATCTGTCCGGTTCCTGTGGGCTCATCAAGGCTGGCATCGTACCTTCAATTGGAGTATATTACAGACTGAGCGTAAATCAGTACTACGCTGTGGTAATAATAAACAGCATCATGGAAAGACCACAGTGAAATATGGTGTGAGCCTATAAATGGTGGATAAAGAAGCTCAGTGTATAAATTATATGGGTATGACAGTAATACAACTGTGTTATAGAGCAGAATTCAAACAATGACACACTTGCGAGCATTTGGCAATGTGATGGTCAAAATAGTCACTGACACAGAAGATACAAACTGTTCAGTGACATTTAATGCATACAAAGATAAGGCAAAAAGGGGGGAAGACGGAAATATGACTGTATAAAAACTGAAGTGCTTGTAAATGTGTCCTAATAGTGACAGAAAGCTTGGCTGTCTATGGCCTGCCTTGTCTTCCGTGTGCAGATGGAGCAGGAGAACGATGATTACTGCGCTGTCTGCGTTCGGCGGGGAAGCTTGCTGTGCTGTGACCAGTGCCCCCGGGCCTTCCACACAGGATGCCACCTGCCCACTGTGGACAAGGGCACGCTGGGGTGAGCGCCGCCATGTGGCGGGGGGGAGCGTGTGCTCTCTTTTTTTTGTTTGTTTTTTTCTTCTTCTTTAAAAGGGTAGTTCACTCTGTTCAGGCTGTATGTATTACTAACATGTATATATGTGTTTATACATACTGTGTACTGTGTTGACAGAGATGGGGAGAGAGTATATTTAACTGCAATATTTGTGCGTGCATTATGTGCATGTGTGTGCGTGTGTTTGTGCGCGTGCGTGTGTGTGTACGCAGGGAGCAGTGGCTGTGTACATACTGTGTGCTGACAAAGAGCCAGGGCTGGAGATACACGTGTGACCGGTCTCTCACACAGGCTCTGGAAAGCTGCATCTCAGACTTCATGCTGGTGAGACCCGACGACCTGCAGCCTTACGTTTCTTGTGTTTTTCCTGTGGCGGTCCAGCCGCCACACTCTCTGCGAACGCGTAACTGTTGAAAACATGTCTGTGGATGAGTGTGTCCGTGGAGGGCAGTGCAGTGCAGTGCTGAAGGTTGTGCTTTCACTGTTCCACAGGAATGCCAGTATCTCCTGCTTCAGCTCTACAATGCTGACAAGGATCATATCTTCTTCTCTGACCCATGTGACACAGTGAGTCCCACTGCCTGATTCTGAAAGTGCCACCCTCAATTTGCCAGTGTTCCCACATTAGGTTACTGTGTGTCTCAGAGTGTGTGGCTGGGTCAAGTGAGTTTGTAGTGTGCAGAGCTGTGGGTTTGCATGTGCGAGTATGTTAATGTACCTTTATAGAAATGGAAGTGTAGCGGCAGTGTAGCATAGTTGGTAAGGAACCGGGCTTTTAACCAAAAGGCCATAGGTTCAATTCCTGGTCGGGGCACTGCACTTATACTCTTGAGCAAGGTACTCAACCCAGCATGCTCTAAATGGATGCAATGTAAATGCTATGTAAAAGTTGTGAAAGTTGCTCTGGATAGGAGCGTCTGCTAAATGCCTGTAATGTAATGGAACGTACTGAAATATATTGCAAGTATGTGGACTTTTTGGAAAAAAATAGTAACATATCAACTCCTCCTACAGCCTGTGTGTGTATATATGTGTTTGGGTACATACCTGCGTTTAAATATATTTATCTGAGTGTGTAACTCTTGCAAAAGCTGTGTGAGTTTTTGAGCACATACCTGTGTTTAAATATTTTTTTTTTGGTGCAAGGTGACTTGCTACAGGGATGTCATTGAGGACCCTATGTGGCTGGACAAGGTTGCAGAGAAGCTGCAGGACAGGCAGTACTCCTCTGTAGGCCAGTTTGTCTCTGACATCCATCTCATCTTTAAAAACTGCGCCACATTCAACAGGGTAAGACTGCCACTGTGCATGGGATTCTGTGAGCTGGCTCCATACTAAGAAAAGCTGCAGAGGGGGAACTGTGCACCATTCATTACCATTCATTAGCCCATCAACAGGAACACAGAGTACAGATAGCTTGCAAGTGGTACAAGTCAAATTTTACACGTTTAGAAAGCGGTTACGGGTCATAGCATTAGCCTCACGCGGTAAAGCTGCTGGGCCTGCAGTTAATCAATACTATTTCAAATTAAACTATTAATTTGGAGAGCAGTGCACAATTAATAAACAATAAAGAATGAATCTCATGTTCCTTCTGGTACCTGGTATACTGCATGTACGCTTCACATTCAATATAAAGTTCATAAAGATTAATGAATTACGATTAACTTGATATCTAAGTGTGTAAAGCAGACCTGGAGAATGAATGCTCTTTCATAGTAAATAAATAAATAAATAGTTTTGTTTGATAGTTTAATTTCCTTTATTCACTTTGTGTCTCCCCTTTTGGCCAGGACAATGAATTTGGACAAACGGGTGCAAGACTCAGGCAATTATTCGATGAGGAATTTCAACATGTCTTCAGTGTGAAGAACTGACTTAAATGTTTGCATTGTGAGCTGTCCTCTCAATGTCTAAGCAAGTGTGTATAACAGCCGAAAACTGTCCTGTTTTTTCGGTGTTATATGTCCCATAACTTTGAGTACACATAACAGGGTGTCAGACGCATACATGTAGATTTCATATGAAATATTAATCATTCATAAGTACTACAACTTCAGGCCTCATAAAGCCACTTTTTGCAAGTCATAACCTGGAGTTTTTTAGTTTTTAAAACGTATTTTTATATTTGGGAGTTATGTATTATGTGATCACAAAATACCTTCAAAAAAATGTGTATTTCATTTTTTTAAATAAAAATATACGTTAAAAATTATTGCCTGGGAATAACGTATGAGTAAATGGTTTTACTATTGTTTGATATCAGCCAAATGTTTACATGTATAGAATGTTTGCTCGCAATTAATGTCATTTAATCGTTTAAGCAAACTTTAACTGTTTTTTTTTATTTTTTATTTTAATGAACGTAAGAAAACAGCTGTGTTCTATTAGCAAAACTTTTAACTCGCAAATATACAAAAGCGAGCAATATTACAACTATATCGTGTTAACTCACTCAAACTCGATATCGGCACATTGACATAATGTCAAAAATTGGACAATGATATTCAGGGATAGGCTACCTTGGCTATTCTGATGTTTTTTATGTCAGTTTGTCGGCAACTTTTCTCGCGTTGATCATTTTAAGCGCTGTCGGTGGGCGACTGGGTGTTGTATGTGAACCCGCTATGTTTCAATTAAAAAATCCCCCCCTCAAAAAAAAAAAAAAAAAAATCAAATCCAAAGGTACACTACCCAAGGTAGTGTAATAGCGTCAATTTCGTCTGGTATCACAGTACGACTCCAAAACCTCTTGAAAATCGTATCCAAACGTGGTCCTCGTGTCTGTATACAAAACTAAGATGACTCTAATGTATTACTAATGGTGCATTTATCTGGATTTAGCAGGTTAATCAAAATTTTAAATAAGATTACTTCTTAAACTAACCGTTTACATTTAGCATCACGCATCTTCCCTGCACTGAACCTTCGGCGTCTGCGTTGCGTTCATGCAGGCCCTGCGTAATACGTCACCACAGACACCAGCAGCGAATCCCTACCCAGAATTGCGCAGCAGAGTTGCGCAGACAGACTCGGTCAAGAACGCAGCCATTATTCAGACCTCCACAACAGACAAATTAAACAACGGTTTATTGAACAAAGGATCAACAATACATCAAGGGGAGCGGAAACAAGCACCAGTTCGCGAATAAAGCTGCGTTGCAATTTGAATTATGACAGTGGACAGAAAATAAGATCGAGCGCACAGGCAAAATAAAAAGTTGTAGAAAAAACTATTCCCGCGCTAGCTAGCTCGCACGACAAAACAAACGGTGCGTGGTAGAGCGTAGTGGCTGGCGATCTGGCATTCACGCAACACATTGCAACGCTTGTGGAGATTTTCTAAATCTCACGACTACTTTAAAACCAAATAAACTTATTTTAGCAAGCGAGCTAGGTACACGGTTGCGTAAGAGAATGGACAACCTCTCCACAAGTGAAGCGTCCCTGACGGAGAACGAATCGTCGCAGCTGTGCACCAACCAAGACGAATCATCGCAGCTGTGCATCAGCCAAGACGGTTCCGTGCTCGCAGATCCTGGTTCTGACGTGTCTGGAGGCGAGCATCAGGATCATCTGCTACAGTCTGTCCAGATGTCTACCGCTTCAGCTCCTATCCTTCTCTGTGAGTCCCGTTACTTCAGATTGCCGGTTATTGTGCGCTAGCTTGCTGGAAAATTCACATATTTCGACTAAGCCGCGACGTCTTGCGGTGCCACTGAGTCATTCGGTAAGAGTCCAGCGAAAAGCATCTCTAACGTAACCTAGCTACAACTTGGAGGCGTTTCCACGTGGTTTTGCGTGTTATAATACACCGATGACTTTTTCGTGGTTGTCGTAGTGTATGATTTTGCCTCTTGATCCATTTGTGGTCCCCAGCGCGCAATGGAATCATGTCATTCGAGTTAAAATCAGAACTCTGTTGCTTTTGAGAAAACAAATCTATGGAAGTTTACGATTCAGTTCCGTTGACCAAGGTTGTTTTTGTTTTTGGCTAACCCAGTTGTGACGTACAAAAAGAACACTATAAGCCTATACAGTTGTTTTCATCGGAGTACCTCAGAGGGCAGTGCTCCTTCCCGTGCATTTGGAAAGATTGAAATTGGAAGTGAAATGTTTGTGCCTGATTTTGATCAGACAGTGATGTGATCATGTCCATTTATGTTTCATGAATCATTAGATCCTGTTAGCGCTGACAGAGTCATATCTACCACCTCAACGGATGGCAAAACTATTTTCAAGATTGCACCAGGTGAGCCCTGTTAATTGTTAGATCCCTCAAGCCGTTGCCGTCCCACCCAGTTTAAATTACTCTGGCATACTCACGTCAGGCAAATGCATGGAAGAGTCTTTAATACCTGAAAAATCGATATTGAGAAAATGACTGCGGAACAGCTGTGTTCAGAAAAGCCATTTCAAACACAGCGCTAGTTCAGCAGTGGAAGCCTCCGCGGCTGTGGCGGCAGCTCGGTAGGTGCCTTCGTTGACCTGTTGTGATCCTTCAGGCGTCCGTCTCCCTGCAGCCCCCCTGCCGAATGTCAAGCTCCCCGCGGCGGCACCGGAGAAGGTGTCCACCTCGGAGTTCACCTACCAGACCATCGTGTACCTGATCGAGGCGGTGGGGCGGCGCTGGAACATGTACGGCTCGCGGGAGCGGGCGCAGCTCTTCCACAGCGTGCAGAAGGAGCTGGAGAGCCAGGGCTACTGCCTGCCCGTGGAGAGGATCCGCCGCAAGTGGAACAACCTCATCGTCACCTACAAGAGGGTGAAGGACCGCAGCCGGGAGACCGGCCAGGCCAAGACCTCCTGGGAGTACTTTGAGGTACGGCCGGGTCCGTTGTCGGGGCGACGGGAACGTGGCTGTGTGGTCCCAGTGCCACAGAGACAGGGGGGAAGGTTGTGCCGCAGAAAAAAAAAAGAGATGCACGCACATCAGCTTTATAAAACCAAAAATGTAATTGACAGCTGACTTTATTATACTACTGCTCTCTCCTTACTTCTCTCTCTCTGCCTCTCTTTCTCCCCTTTCTATCTGTCTCTTTCTCCCTCTCTCTCCCTATTTTTTTAATTTCCCCCCCCCCCCCACTTTCTCTCACAGATGATGGATGCCATGCTGGGGAGCACTATCGGCACCCAGTGCACCGCCAACTCCTCGGCGGCGCTAGTTGACATGGCAAACGTCACCAAGGAGACGGCGGTGTTAGCGGAGCAGGCCCCGCCCAGGAGCATGAGCACCATGGCCAAGCCTGGCCTGCTTCCGGGGGGGCTGATCACCACCTGCGCCCAGATCCCCACCCTCATCCCCTCCTCCCTCCCGCCCCCCATCACCCTCAACACCTCCTCCAAGACCCCCAGCAACACGGACGCCCGCCACCCGGCCCCCTCCCCGTCCCGCAAGTCCCCCGCCAGGCTGGGCCGGCTGCGGGTGCGGCAGAAGCTGCGGAGGGGGCCGGCGGACACGGCGGCCTCCTTCCTGGCCCAGCAGCACAGTCACGCGGAGGAGCGCACCTCCCTCCTGCGCAGCTTCCTCACGGGGCAGGAGGAGCGTCACCGCGCGGAGGAGGAGCGAGGGAACCGCAGCGAGGCGCGCGAGAGACGGCGGGAGAAGAGGGAGGGCAAGATGGTGGACGCCATGGGCCGCATGGCCACGGCCCTGGAGCTGATCTCCTCCAAGCAGGACACCATTATCACACTGCTGCAGAGGCTGGCAGACAGGCAGTGAGGCAGGCAGGGAGGGAGGGAGGGTGGGTGGGCAGGGCCAGGGGCGGGGCCAACGAAAAGAAACAGGAAGAAGAAGCTAGTATGGGGAAGGCATTGGATGCCTTGAGGGGACCTCTTGGTTTAAGTGCTGCATTCGAAATGAATGGCACAGTTTGATTACACTAATATTGGCTGAGCTGTTACAAAAAAACGTGTAGAATGGGAGGGGCTTTGGGACACCCGTTGGCGCTTAGGAGGGTGGGTGAAATGATTCATTTCACTGGCCATTCTTTTAAGTGTATTTTGGGTCCACCTATGCTTATTTTGGGTGAATGTCAAATTAATGTCCTGGGGGACTACAGCATCTGCAGGTTTTTGTGGTTTCCTTACAGTTAGCGGCCAATTAAGGGCTTGGAAACAAGATGTGTGGATTATTTAGTCAATCAAGGACTTCACTGAATGAGTCACTGGTGCTTTACCCTTTGAAGGGTATGTTTTTTGGAATTTTAAAATGTATTTATTGTTTTTCCAAATTTCTAAGTCTGTGTTCTAGAACTCCATTGCTTTCCATGGGCCTCAGAAGTCGTGTCATCTTTCCCTTCGGGTTCGTTAGCATTTTGGAGACTATGAGACAAATGATTGGCATTTTCCCAATTCCTTCAAAACAATTTCTGATATTTATATGTTTGTATATGAAAGGAATGCGTTTCATCCATTTTTTATAATCTAAAAAAAATTGCTAACAGCTAAGTGGTTAGCAGCCAGTCACACAATTACAACATCACACAGGGCTATATTTCCAGCTGCTATCAAGTGGCCGAACCTGGGTTGTGTTTTGAAGTTCACTTCCTGGTCTTGTTGAGAGACGTTGCTCACTGGCGCCAGTGCAGTTGGCTCCAGTATAGGTGTTTCAGCCCCCGTTTCAGTGTAAGTCAAAGGTGACAATACAGTCAAAATACTGAGCCAGTCATTTTTTCCTACAAGATAATGTAGTCGCAATAGGTGTTTTTTCTTTGTCTAATGTCTCCCCATGTGCTGATTTGTTAAGTTATTTTGTTATTTGGACTAGACTATTATTTTGTGGACGAATCGGGGTCAGTTTGCGTCACTGCCGAGTCACTTTATCTCACCTGCTTAGTGGACGACCGGACTTTGTGGCCATATGAGGGTCCCCCTTTCCCCTGCCGCGCAGTCCTTGGCTCCAGTTTGTACAACATGGCGGCACCCCGGGCTTCAAAACGCTTTTCACCAAGTCCATGGAGTCGATGGGTGACGTCACAATGACTTGTGTCCATATTTTTTCTACAGTCTATGGCTACCATTCACACACACAGCCATTTACTGTTACCCATTGGTATAATAAATTATACATTATTCTTATTTTGTACCGTTGTATGTATGGCTGTAAATAGCTTTGTTGTTACTGTTGCTGATCTCGTTAGTAATTTCCTTAAGTTATTGGAGTACTTTTAAAATTATTTGCTGACTAATGGCAGCTTTGAACAACTTGAAAAGCTGCCAGGCTAGCTGTGATATAAATATTATATATAATAATTTTATTGTTTGGAATGCGGCATCAGAATTCAGTGGATCTAGCGCCATATAAGAGAGAAATGCATCCGGATTAAAAACGTTCAAGTTTTAAACATCAGGTTAAATCACAGACTGGGACAGGGATAGTTATGTGAAACTCCCATTCATTTTTTACATAGAGAAATTTTCCTTTCATCCGGAAATGCATTTATGGGTAAAGGTTTTGCTCTGCGTTACGTCAGGCTTCTGAGGCCCATTACGAGTAGTGATTGTCCTTAATTCATTAAACACCTCAAAAACCAGCAGAAACTGCAGCCCCACAGGACTGGATTCCAGCACCCATTTGTTAAAGCTACTGGAGCCAATTTGATCCATTTTACAGTGTTTGTGCTGCCTTTCACCCTCCCCTATGATGTCCTCAGGAAGGGGGTAATTAGGGAGTGGGTAATTTTACACAGTGTTTGTACTGCCTTTTACCCTCCCCTTTGATGGCCTCAGGGAGGGGGTAATTTGGGAGGGGGTAATTAAACCTGAAAAATATCATTGGATGTGTATTTTTAAGTGGTGAAATGTTAATTTTCATCACGCCCTCCAGGACGGCTGTTCCTTTACAGACAAATCTAAGACCTATTTAAAAAATAAAATATAGAAAATTGTTGTTTGTATTTTTAAAATCATGGTTAATAGTAAGTCATGGAGGTTCTCAGTGCAAAAGGCTGTTTTGTATATTTGTAGTGTGATAGCTGGCAAAATGTTCTTTGAAGTAAACTGACAATTTAATACAGACATTTTTTTCTGCTGATTCTGTCCTTTTGCAACCCACTCATCACGAATTTTCCTCTGAGTCCCCTAATTCCGTTCATGATGTGAAAGTATGAAGTGGTGTTTTTGTTCCTTGTGTGGATGTTTATATCGGTGCTTAGTTGCAGGGTTGACCTGCTGTGTTTTATAAATTCAGTTTTGGATTTCTACTCTCTTGGGTCCTGAAACCGATGTGAAAATAAACCAGAAGTAGTAACGTGTGGAGAAAGTGTACCCTTAATGTAATGTGAAGCTATGATGAACTGATTATTAAAACTGAATAAGTGAGAAAACTGTGAATACTTGTTCTATCCAGGGAACACTGAAAATGGGCTGTGTATAACCAATAGAGATGTTAACACTTAGCAGAACTAATTGGTTGATTAATTTAAATTTTGTATGTTCAAAGCACTCACATTTAAATATGAAAAAAATGTTAAACTTGCTTTATCTGAAGTAGAAAAATGTGTAAGTGCCAGTACCATGCATATGTGAGATGCTTTAATTCTTTAGATACTAATAAAAAAATTTTACTAATCCTGCAGAAACCTCATAATTTTCAGTTCACTTCACTAATCAAGAGATATAGTTGTGAAAGAATATTATGAAAGAATGTACTGAATATTGGTAAATACATACTGTTTCGTCAGTAATCTGCTGGAATTTTATTGGGGTTTAAATATAAAAGTCATTTTGATAACATTTTGTCAGTGTCAAAATGGTTAAAAAGTTCCTTCCCACACAATGTGCACTAACTGTGGAGCAACTGTCCATCCATCTGTCATGATAGACGCACATGATACAGAACCTGTACTACTAGCATTAGTGCTACTCGGGTTACTCCGAAGTCAGGGATGAATAGGTGTGATTTTTGTATTCTCTTGCTGTACTGGCAACAGAAGCCAGGGTTTTCTGCTATTGAACCTCTGTAAAGAGTGTTTTACCCATTAACACAAAGTAATGAAACAAAGTAAAACTGACATGACATAGAAGAGGCCACCATCAGAACTCAGAACTTCAGCAATAAGTGAAGACAGTGAGCATTTTTTTTTTTTTTTACTGTCGCTAAAATTGGGAATTTAGTTCATTTTATCCTTAAACATACTAACCTCGATGTGGAAAAGTGGATGAAACTGCATGAGCCAAGCGTGAACATTCAGGCATCAGATTTACAGCTGAAACTGGAACTGAACCGTTGATGCGCTTCGCAGTGCGAACACGCGTCAGCTGCAATGGTGGTGCTAAGGACAGGAGAGCCGAGTGTGCGCTTTACCCTCAGTCCTTCGGTCCCAGCCTTGGCTATTCACTGCTGCCAGCAGTTCCCAGAAGCCAGTCAGTGGCCCCAGTTCACAAGCGGCGTCCACCCCCTGGGCAGAGTAACTGGAGAGGCACTAAAAGGATTCGCCTGTATGAATGGTGAATGTACTCTCCTTTGAGTTGGCTCTTCGCCGTGTACGTTAGACAACGGAAAAGCAAGCCTGTCTGAGCGTCTTCTGAGCGGGACGGCGGTAATCCTGTAAAACGTTACTTGCAGTGAGCCGGTGGAGTGGAGTGGGAGGAGTGAGCCGAAGCACACCGCGAGAACGTTAGCGGGCGACCGCGACGAAGGGCTCAGGGCCGGGCTGTAGATGGTGTGATTAATGCTGATTCGCATGCGTGCGTGGCGGCAGGGAATGCGTTTGGTGGAGTGACTGACAGCGTGGGGTAATTCCATCATCTGTGGCTGCAGTCTCGTACCCGGGACCTTCCTACTGGCGTCTCCCAGGGCTCCATACTTGGCCCCTCCTCTTTTCCCTTTAAATGCAATCTCCTTTGTCTGCCACCTGCATGGTTTTTCATACCACTTCTATGCTTATGATGCTCAGCGTTTTCCCCTTTCCCTCCCACTGACAGTCCGGTCTCCCTTCGCGTCTCAGCCCGCCTGAAGGACATGTCATGCAGGAAAGGCGGCCCATCGTCCCTTCTTCTCTTCCTTCTACTCTACGCGGCTCCAAATCCAGGCCCTGCTACTCCTACACCTGAACGCACCTTGCTAGAATGGGAATGGTGTTAATCAGGTCAGTCATTAATGCCACATTATTCAAGCGAATTAACTTACGTTTCTACTATATTGTGAATTGTTTTGGATAAGTTTGCCTGCTAAATTAATGTAATTTACTGATTTGCCAACAAATTATTATTTGCATATAAAATCCAAGCGAGGTCACAAAGTGATTATCATCGGGAATACCAGCACAAACTTTGGTACATACGTATTTACTTCAACAGCACATCAGATTTATCCCCATATTAGCCTGTCCAGCTAAATCAACCTAAAGCTCTGCTTCTTGACGCAGCATCAGACTGAATCCTGTGTTTGCCAGTACCAGCTGTGGGGAGAAATCCCGCAGATCGCCCAGAATGGGGGGGGGGGGTGTACTGTCTCGTTGGTCCTCCGGGGGCCTGCAGTCTGCCTGTGCCAGCCGCACTGCACGGGCAGTCTTCCAGCTCAACGGCCGTGCAGCTCAGCTGCCGTACTGCGGAGTGAGGAGCAGCAGCAGCTGTCCGTGCGCTAACGAGAAGACACGCTAGCCTGCGTGCGCTCTCCCCAGTGCATTCAAAATGGTGCGGTAGTGGGATGGAGTTTTAACCACTGCGACCGGGCATTCCAAACTGGGCGATATAGAAAATGGACAGGTTAAGAAAAACAAAATGGAAGTTGGCAAAAAGGAAATGGTATTCCCTTAGGCTTACAGCGCACATCACATTTTGACTATATGTGATCTATGGGACATGCCTTAAAATAAGGAGGAATGGCTGTTACAGAATTCCCCATATGGTCTAAATGAAGGAAATGATATATCTAGCGAAAAAATACCTAACATACCTGGAAAAAACCAACAGCGAGTAACAATAAATGCACTGAAGTCTATATACTAATTGCATAATTTATATATACAGACTTCTGTATATATATTGTTACTTGCTCTTGGTTTTTTCCAGGTTTGTTATGTATTTTTTGCTCGATACTGTATATAATTTTCTTCATTTAGACCATATGGGGAAACCAAGTTTACCATGAATTAACCAGATTAACAGGTTAACTAGGAGTTGCAGTTTGTTGGTGTCCTGGAACTAAGCCATGTGGTTTTGTTGTAGGAAGTGGGTGACTTGCTGCCATTAAAAAAAATAAAATTCAACAACTGAAAAGTCATCTGCTATGTTAGCTGCAAAGACTTCTCTCCTGTTTTCTGCTTTTTCATTAAAAGAACCACTTAAGCACTGAAACTCCTTCCTCTCCAAAACCATTTGACATACTGATGTCTGATTGTTTCATCTGACTTGCTTTTTCTACTTCTGCTATTGTACAACATCTACATATAATTAACAAATAATGTAAATATAATGAATTTTGAATATCATTATTGCTGTTGTCAAAATGTTTTTCCTTGTGAACTACCAGGCCAGTTTGCGTAAAATGTGTATTTTCAATCTCTTCACTGCTCCCTATCACGGTTTGTTTCTTTACATTAAAAACAGCCCTGTCCAACGCAGCTAGACATTTACTGCACATATAGTGATGGGTTACCTTTACTGACAGTGTGAAATCAGCGTTGTAAAAACTGTGATTAATGGGATTATGTGGCTTGGTGGTGACCTTCTTCAGCTGTCAGCTACCAGACTGCGGAACGACTGTGGAGGAGTAGCTGGCAGAACTCACCCACATCGATGGAGGACATTACAGAAGTGTGACAGGGCCCAAAACATGACCAGTCACCCCAAAATCAAAGTGAAATTAAAACATTTGGGGCTAAAGCAGATATAAAGGAGTCCTTCTGCTCTGGATGGGCACACATGCCTGGTGTTATTTGAGACATTAAGACAAGTTTGAGTAGCCATTTGTTAAGTCTACATTCAATTTTCTGCACTGTATGTGCACTGGACATGGCTTCAAAACAGATGTCTTGTTTTGAAGCAGTGTTTTAAAAACTGTCACCATGACTACTGCAACTGCCTATAGGAAAGACAAAACCTCAGGATGTCTGTCAGTTCTCTTTTTGGATTTATTTATTTATTTTTATTCACTGAAACTGACAATTTCTAGGATGATAGAGATTTTCTGCTTGTTCCCCTGAGTCTTGCTGATTGCAGATTTATTTGAAACACTTTTGTAAAATCCTCATTTGGAAAAGAAAAAAGAAGCATAATAATAATAATAATAAAACTGCGTTTCTAAGCCTGTTACTGATTCAGTGCCTCAACCTATCACACAGTAAGTCCCGAACTGACTGCATGCAATGCAGTTTTGCAATTATTTTGCAGAAACAAGGAAGTTACACTTTCACAGGCGAACACATGATTGTCTGGGAGACAGCAGCGCGTTTAATTTTATATATGCTCAACATATATAATAGCCGCTAAAAGGGATGTTTTGTATCATTTATTATAATTTATTAAAGAACTATTCTCCACTATGTGTATTTTACTACTTGTGCTTTGTGTTTACAAGAATGAAAACCAAAAGAATCTGTTTTTCATCTTTATTTCTCCTTCCTCGTTTCCCTTGTTTTTTGCCACATCTTTCTTGTACATTGTGTTGCATTACATTTATAAATTATCGAGGGCAAATGACATCAATGCAAACATACAGGTTTAGGGAACTGACAGCGCTGAGTTGTCAGGAGTCAAAATGATAGTCATATATGTGACATATACAAAATAGGAAAAATCTAAATAAGAAAGAGCTCCAGCGCCCTCAAACCTCGAATGTGGATGGTGAAGTGCTGCAATAATTTTTGACGGACATCGTGACGTGCAAATGAAACTGGATGAGTGTTAGGACTTACCCAATCACCGGCCGGGAAATCCGTTGATGCGTGACAACTATATCTATGAGCGACCTGATTGGATATGAACGTAGGAAGTGGACGCTGGGGTGTTTAACGTTAGAATCGGCTTGTTAGCTAACTTTGTATGCTACAGTACGGTAAATCTAACGAATACTTAATTTGGGGAAGCGGTTGGCGTTGTCATTGTCCACGGTGAAAACAAATCGTAAAGAAACATACTCTTGTGTATCTTCTGTGAAAGAATGAGCTCCGAAAAACTCGCTGAGGTGTTCACATATGAGAGTCTTGTACATGCTGTCGCTGGTGCAGTGGTATGTCAAACATATGTGATTAACGTGAATAGTTTAAATCTTTTATAAATTGTATTATATCCGTTTCTACTTTGATGTCTATTTTTTGGTTACCGTTTTTTTAGTTCAATTAGAAAGTATAAAGTATAATTATGTAGACTAACGATGAATTAACAGTTTCTAGGCAGTGGTTTAGTTACAGTTAAGTTGGCGTTTTGGGAAACGGATGGATCACTGCAGTTGGCTGACACGAACTGACCTTCCTAACGTTAGCTCTATGGACAGTGAAATCGGTGCGTGGAGCCAGTTTCCCACAAAGAAGTTGCTTGCTTGGTGGAGTAGACCGAAAAATTGCACAATGTAAATGGTGTAGCAGTGCATCATGACAGCTGCGATCAACTAGCTTATCACCACCGTCAGAATAGTATATTTGAATGGAAGTTTGCTATCGATCCGGGACACATTTATGAAACCAGGATCTTGTTCCGCATTATGTGCGAGTTACACATTTAGTTATTATTACAAATGTGCAGGTTCACCAGGTTATGGGTTAGATACATTTTACTCAATAAACTTTAAATAACTTTGTTACTCGGAGCTGATGATGTCTGCATGTGTACTGTGAGTTTAACATGAATGTCCGTTCGCCATATTGTCCTTTTGCATTTTGTTTAGGGGAGCGTGACGGCGATGACAGTTTTCTTCCCCCTGGACACTGCCAGACTGCGGCTTCAGGGTAATAGAATAGTTTATTGTGCCCTTGAGGACATCAACATGTTAATAGGATATGAGAAAAAACTTCCAACTTGACCTTCTGGGTGTCCCACTTTGGAGCAACCTGTCTTACGTGTGCATTTTTAACCAACTTGCTGTACCTTGTCTGCAAAAATGTACGGCTAATCTTTGTTGGAGAGTTGTACTAATTTAGTAATTTTGCTGTCATCCTCGTTTTTTGTTTGCCCCAACCTCCCCCCCACCCCCCCTTCTTTCTGGGGTGTGTAGTGGATGAGAAGAGGAAAGCCAGGTCCACTCCTGCAGTTCTGGCTGAAATTATCAAAGAAGAAGGGCTGTGAGTAATGAATCAAAGTGAAGATGAACTGTGAGGTGGTCTGTGTGCAGCATATGTGCAGAAAAAGACAGATGCACTGTGATGGCTGACATGACAGTCAGCCTGTCTACCAATCCGAAAGCCCTCCTGATGTATGCTTGTTTTAAAACATGTACTATTTCGTTCTGTATAGATCTGCACGTAATGTCGACTCTCCTCCTCCCTCCAGCCTGGCTCCCTACCGAGGCTGGTTTCCTGTCATCTGCAGCCTCTGCTGCTCCAACTTCGTCTACTTCTACTGCTTCCACAGCTTAAAGGCGACCTGGCTGAGGGGTCAGAGCTCAACCCCGGGCCGAGACCTGCTCCTAGGCATTGCCGCAGGTAAACCAGTGGTCTGGTACCGTGACTCACTGAGTGCCACCACTGACTGGGTCATTAGAGGACAGATTCACAGACACAGAGACCGACAGCTCTTTAGAGGCTTATTTCTTTAACGTGCTTGGGCTGTCATACCCATTTCATCAAAATAATCAATAGAGCAGGTATGGTTCTATAAGAATGTAGTCTGTCTGTAATGTGCCTATTTCATGAAATAATCAGTTGAGCAGGTATAGTTCTCCTGTAAGTATGTAAGTGTGTTGTCTGTTGTCTCTCTCCCCCCCACCCCAGGTGTAGTAAATGTACTTGTCACCACTCCTCTTTGGGTTGTCAACACTCGGCTCAAGCTGCAGGGGGCGAAGTTTCGGAACACGGACATCCGTCCCACTCACTACACTGGCATCATAGGTGAGACTCCCCATGCGTGTGCGCTGTGGCTTCTTGTATTGTAATGACCTGTCCCAGCATCATGTGCTGATCTATGCGGCCTGGCCAAGACCTGTGCAGCATGTTGGGTGTGCAGTGTTCAGTACATACAGGAGTGCTAAAGATCATTCAAATCTCCTCATTTTCAGGGTCATATTCATTTGGCATTTGAGTCCTGGACCCATATCCATGAAGCATGTCATAGTAGGAGTGCTGATCTAGGATCAGTTTTCATTCCAGCCCATAATGGATCAGATTGACTATGGGCAGGAAAACTTGATCCTAGATCAGTACTTCTGTTCTGAAAACATTTTATGAATTCAAACCCTGGCTTCACGTTCTGATGTGTCATTTTTGTGCAGAGTGTATTTAGCTGGAGTGAATTATGCATCATTTGCAATGGAGGCGGTCCAGGTGGGAATCAGAACCTTGCAGTTATGAGCCCAGTTCCCTTACCGTTGTGCTATACTGACACTACATGACCCAGCTCACTCACATTCGAACCTAGGTCCACATTCTCAACGCAAATGTATCAGTGCTGAATTGCTGTGTGTCTGCCTGAAAGGGCTCCATGTCAGTCACTGAATGAAGGTGTGTCCCTGAGCTCTTTTATTTTGAAAAACACCAAAAACTCCGCCCCCCCTCTGTCTTCACAGATGCCTTTTCAAAGATTGTTCGGGATGAGGGGGCGGTGGCTCTCTGGAACGGGACCTTCCCCTCCCTGCTGCTGGTGCTGAACCCAGCCATCCAGTTTATGATCTACGAGGGGCTGAAGAGACAGCTGAGGAGGGGGGTACACAGAGAGGTGAGGAGGAGGCGTGGCCTACAGACTGGACCCGGCCCTCCATCAGCCGCACCCACCAGATCAAAGTCTGGCTGACCCAAAACATTACGCTATATTCACTTAGCAAAGGGAAAGTAAGCGTTCCTTTCAGAAGTACTGAAGTGTGATAAGCGTGATATCACTAGGAAGGCACAGAAGGCCCATTTATAATCAGTAAGTGTGCAGTTATGAAACACCAGCCTGTGTCCACTGCAGCTCTCCTCTCTGGAGGTGTTCTTCATCGGAGCCATCGCCAAGGCCATCGCCACTACAGTCACATACCCCCTGCAGACTGTGCAGTCCATTCTCAGAGTGAGTACTTGTCTCTGTCTGCCTGCCATCACTGTTTGTCTGTCTGCCTCTGAGTCTGGACGTGTGTCTGTCTGTATGTCTGTCTGTCTGTCAGTCACAGGCTGTAGCACTGACTGGTGCACTTAATTAATGTTATGTTTTAGTCACGTGGTGCGTCTGTATTTTATTTGGGGTGTGCCCACCAGCATAGGTTCTCTGTAGTACATAGCTGCCTTTACCACAGTTGTTTTGATGAACCATGTAAACTGCTTGACTTTAACACTTTCTTACTTCTAACTATTGTAGCAAACTCTGTCGCTTTCAGTTGGACTTTTGGAACTGACTTGGGTTGGGTTCACTGTTCATTGGACGTAATATCTACTGGACTTGGATTCAGACAGTAGCTCAGGGTTATTAAGCTGCATCTGTAATCTTTGTGTTAGTGCTTCAGTGTTCTGTGCTGTGTGTTCTGTTTCAGTTTGGCCAGCACAGGCAGCCCACAGAAAGATCTCGTATCTTGAGCAGCCTGAGGAATGTGATGTACCTGCTGCTCAACAGAGTCAGGTGAGTGTACACAGACAGACAGACACACACACACACACACACACACGCACCTGGTGCATATGCATTTACAGAACACACAAGTACATGCTGTAAATGTATTTATACAATACACACATGCACATGCTACATGTGCATTTACAGAATACACACATGCACATGCTACATGTGCATTTACAGAACACAGATGTATACACAAGCATACTTTTCTCACTACTGTTCTTTTCCCCCTTTGTGCCCCCCCCACCCCCCTCAGGAAAAATGGCATTCTGGGATTGTTCAAGGGTCTGGAAGCTAAACTCTTACAGACTGTCCTCACCGCCGCACTGATGTTCCTCCTCTATGAGAAGATAGCCAGCAGCACCTTCAGGGTGATGGGGGTTAGGAGGCCTGCGTCCAGCCGCTAATACACATATGGGTTCCAAGTGTGACTGACTGCACCAGACATCCATCAGGCCACATTTTCCAAATGAAGTCTTTGTTCTTATTTATTATTTGCTTGATTTTGTCCAAATACATGTAGGATTGGAGAGGCTATGAGAGCACAGTGGTCTTATTCAGGAGCTCAGTCTTCATCGTTCAGCTGTACACTTCATCATATTTCTCATTGTTATGGATTAACAAGTATATGTAAATACAGTTTTGTCTGAGAAGGATGAGAGGTGTAATATGAAGTATCAAATAAATGTAAAATGTATATTTAAAAGTATACCTTATTTTTAATGGGTACCAGTCTCTCCAGTTTTGAAGCACTAGTCTGTATGATTCCTACACCGAAATCGTGAACATTACAAAATATGAATATGTAAGATATACGACTTCGGATCATAATGGAAAATGGAGCGGAATAAATAGCATTGTAAGTTTTGTTGTGGCTGCAGTTTGACTCCATTCTCAACGCAACTCTATTTTATTTAGTTAAAAGCCTTAATGGCACAACTTGAATGTCGAAAACTCGGTAGTTTTCAAGAGTGCTCTCGTAGAATGATGAATCACGCATATTACCCACTAGATGGCGAACTTTATTATAAGCTAAAGTTGCTCATCAGGTGGCAAAGAGAAGCTTGCCAATTGATCATATTTAATTTATGTAGACTGTTATTCTTTTCTTTTGATTATGCTATAAACGTTCCGCTCTTTCCCCCCTTTAATTAAACGTATTTTTATCACGTTATTATTGGTCCATAACGGGAAATCTGAACGGTGCCTTGATTTACAACCTAGTAGCTAGTATTATCCTAATAACGACTTTTCGTTTTGATCTTAGGTATGAAGCTAGCGACCTGAAGCCGTTGTTGCACATTCACAACACCTTAAAATTCAGGAGGACAAATGGATTCCTGCTTGTGCACTGACTTGTAAATGGTTTATTTTGCTAAAGATTCGTCAGAACATACCTACGCATCTACGACGGAGTTTATGTATTGTTGACATTTACCTCAACCAAAAACTATCTCCTCTTTCCCATTGGCTTGCGTGTTTTCGTGGAACACTGGATCACGGTGGGATTGGTCATTGGTGTAAATATTACCTCTGCTAAAAGTAACGTGTGTTCTTATTGGATTCTAACTACGTCATTGCCCTTAAGACAGCCCAAAAGTTAATCGCGGCATAAAGCCTGTAAAGTTGTGACTGGACATTAGCCGACGTCTGTCCAGGCAGGAGCCGTTCATGATTGGATGAACTTTGCACTCTGTGGCGGCAACAAATGTGAAATGGGCGGGATTTCCGGCTGAAGTTTTGTGTAAATCGGAAGTAGCTATGGCAGAGTACGGGAAAGCAAGGGGGAGAACAAGCACGTTCATCAAAACAACAGTGACAATACATGGACGATAACAGTTTAATAAAAAAACAAGAAACACACGTACGAATAATTGCATTCACTCGATCACTCCGATTTTAAAGAACACACAATACTGTGTATGGAGAGAGCGTGACAGTACTGACGACGAGGTGTAGCTAGCTGGTTAACTTGGCTGGCTTCCTCGCCAGTTTTAGCTGACATTAGCTGGTGGGGGTGTTGGTTACATGGCTGGGAAATCTGGCTTTCAGTGCGCATCGAGCTACTGCGGAACAATGCATTGGAGTAAATAGCAAGTTAAGGTGAGTCTTTGTGTTATATTTGCCAGTCTGCTATGGTTAACGATATATTATTTAAACGCTTATTTTAACCAGCAAGCTAGCCATGGTGATTAGCGATCTTAGAATGCCTGAACGCAACCAGAAAACTGCATGCTTAAGTTGCCAAGCGAGATAAATATCTTAATACTTAAGCACCGACTATAAGCTGTGAAATGGCACTCCGGTCTTTTCTTGGACATTCTTCAAAGGGTCAAAATTGGGGTGCCTTTATTAACACGATGCAAGGCACGTCGGCTAGCATTTTTATTAATTTGACACAATTTTTTTCAATTTATTTCCATAGGCTTGGATGTCTTAACTTACATTCCCATAAACGCGTTTTATGTATGAAAAAGGCCCTAGGATATTAATATTATGTAATACAACTGGTTCCACTGGAATTCGAGGCTTTAAATGATCACAAAAGAGACCGACTGCTGTAAATGGCAAGATACTACATCTACGTTTCGTAGCAACACTGGTCGTGCAGTTGGCGATGCGAGATTTTACTGCTTCCTTAAACAGTCATTCTTTTGATGCTTAAACTGTCCCACGTTTGGTGTGTGTTACGTTAGCTTCTGAACCGGAGCAGTGCTGATTGTATCTCACCGACTTCACTTTTTGCTTTTCTCACGACCACAAAACACATCCTCTAAAAAGCCGCGTTGGCCTTCTGTGATCGGGGAGGTGGCACTTTTCACATGGGACATGAAATGAAATGGCAAAGCGCATTTTCGCATGAAGGAGAACTTGTGTGTTACTTGTTCCTGAATTGGGTCAAAGCAGTATTAATATACTGCCTCTAAAATAGAACAGGTAGTGAACGACCTTAGAGTTGTGCAGAGATCACCTTGGCTGAATTTATTCTTTATTTATATTTATTGTTTTCCATGTATACTTACATTTTATGCTGTGGCAGTGTAATGAAATTTTTAATCACAGAGAGATTAATTGTGAGATAGAGTGAAGTGTCGGATCCAGGCCAGTGACTCACCTGTCGTTCAGACACTAGAGAGATCACTGCAGTCATAGCTGCATAATGGCTTGACTGGGTGTTTACTTTGCTGAGGTATTTTACTGTTTGCCTGTCAGTAAAGTAGTTATCGAACTGTGGGGTGTCATTCTTTTCATTTAATGAGGCCCTAAGGCATCCTCCTATGGACTGCCTCCTATCCTTTCTGTAAAAAAAAATACAATTTTTCATCAAGTAATCTTGACGTGTCTGTTCCTGTGTACCAGCGAGAGGACGATTCGCCCTGATTCCATCCCTTGCTAATTGAGTGAAACTGCCGCGAGTCAGCCAGCATCACGACAGGCTTATCGGAAATAAAATGGCTGTCAGCGCTGTGAGCTGTTGTCTCCTTTTTTCTTTTTCTCGTGTATTTGTTTTAAAAGCGTTCTTCCTTTGCTTGCAGTGAATGTAGCCCGGCTGAAATGGACATGCCCATCTTCCCCCTGTTACACAGGATATAAGCCAGGTACCTACTCTTTGCTGCTCTCTCAGTCTGTGGTAATCACTCACATTTTCATTTGCTTTATGCTCCAGAGTATTATGTCTCCACATTCTCAAAACCTCTGTTCTTATTACACATACTCAGCTTCTCCTCGTCTTATTTGCTGAGAAGTCTTTTATCTTTAAATTATATTTTCACATCTTATGTCCTCCACTGTATGGGCCAAGCAGTTAAACGTAAAGGATATTGATCTGACTGATGGCGTTATATGAGCACTGCTCTGCCTTGCCGGAGTTTCCTGAAGCATTTCATTCATCTCTACGCCAGAGCATATCGGTGCTCCAAAGTACAATAGACTGTTAGATTGAGAGAAAAAAAAACGTTGACTGGGTAAACAAATAAGTACACTTTGTTTGTGCACCTCTTAGACTGCGTTCACCATGCTGTGATTGCCTCTTCGCGGGGACGGAACACCCAATGCAAATTGATCGGTCTTAAGGTGGCATGCTGATTGGTTTAGATTACATTGTGGCATTGTGACATCATCCCTAGTGACAGTGATGCTGCCAGCTATGCCAAGGCCCAGTAGCCCTGACCGAGGGCATCTCCTGCTCTTCCACTCTGTCAGGATTTTTTTTAAATGCATAACACTTGATCTTTCAGGTGTGTTTTTGCCCACTGGAGGTGCAGAGTGATTGACTACTGGCGATGTCATTAGTTGTTTGGAATTGGAAATTTAAAACTCATCTTCTCCTCCCATTTTTTTTGGCTTAGCCTCCCCTCCCAGAACACCAGTTATGTAATGACCATAATTTAAAAAATGCAATAAATTTCCAGTTAGTCAGCTGATGTTGAGGAGCAGCAGTCATTGGTTAACTGGAATCTCATGGGAGGTCTTCTTCATCTGAACATAATCGATGCAATGAGTCAGCTTTGCCGAGTCTTGAGTAAATAGTGTTTTCCCCAGTAGACTGTTTTTAAGAGTTGGCCCATTCCTTCCCAGAAATCACAGCGCCACCCTGAGTGAACAGTTAGGTTTTATATTAAATCTAAACAATATGATTACTTCAGCAATGTCTGCCACATTTAAAGGGAATGTTTTGTTGTATTCACCGCAGGAGGAAAACTGCATTTCTGAAGATTTAAAGTGAATCTGCATGTTTCCTGTAGTTGCACAGGATATGGTAAACGGCTGTTTGCATATGAAATTTGATTTGAGAAGATGAGTATGAAAACACTTTTGTTGACTGTGAATGCAGTAATAGAGATTCAATTTTTCTGCTTGTTCGTAATGTTTCGTTGAACGTCGTGGTTTTTAAAACGTGCTCTTCAACGTGCTCATGGCCCTAAGTCCAGTCTCAACTCAAGATTCAGAAACTTTATTGCCGTATCATGAGAAGTGGTAAGAGTTTGTTTTAGCACTAGCTCAGGTTGTTACGGCATGGAAACACATTGTAAGCGTATAACATTCAACATGCAGTTAAAGTGTGGCAGTCGTGGTTATGGACCTGTGCTTGTGATTCAGGGGTTACACGTTCACTTCCTGCATTATCCCCGAGCGAGGAGCTTAGCCCAAGTTCCTTCAGTAATTATCCAGCGGCGTATATGGGTTGTATGCTGAAAGAAAATGTAAGCTACATGATAAAAACATCTGCAGAATGCCTAAATGCTAAATGCAGTGCAAAGTGATCATGCTAATCTAATCTGCCTCTCTGATCTCTTGTTGCTGTTCTCTCGCACTCATCAAAGAGATGTGTGTGAACCGTACTGTGGACCGCGACTCAGCCTGTGATGTCTGCACTGTCTTTGAACTATGAAGCGCTCGAGATAAGTGTAGTTTCAGACTAGTGCAGTCAAAAGCACCCGATCCCGGCACAGAAAATGTAAAAAAATAAATAAATATTTAGGCGAGCTATTACTATGGACAAGCTTAAATAAGTGATAGGTGTTAAAAAAGAATCCATTAAATATTCCTGAAAATCCTGTTAGGCTGCAAGAAAAACAAAAATGTTTGGCACAGAACTTCCCCTCCCTCTTGGCCAGTAAACCTGAACTGAAATACCAAAGTTGTCACTCTGTTAACTTCGGTTCAGTTCCTTGTGCTAATTTGCATGATATTTGACAAATGAAAATAACACAGTGGGACAGTATCTGTTTTTGCAGCGAGTAAACTTTATTCTCATAAGTTTTTGAAAGCTGACAGCAGGGTACGCCTGGGAAATATGTAAACAAAAGAAGCGTGCCCACACATGCACACACTCGTACTGCTACAGCTAAAGTGCGCTGGTGCTACAGTGACGGGTCTGCTCTTTCCCAAGGGTGGGGGTGTCAGGCCTGCTCTTCTCCCAGGTTTGGTTTGTCAGGCCTGTTTTCATACTTTAACTCGCAGTGATGTCACACACACACACGCACACACATACACACACGCACGGGTGGTGTTGCCTCAGTGCCGGGACGTTCATATTTGGCCTCCGCTCTGATTGGCTGTTTCCTGTTGCTTTTGTTGTCGCCAAAGAGCGCAGGATCAGGCTTTTCCTGCAAAGGTGGCTCACAAATGTGAAATGGGCTGAAGATTCGCAGCAGCGGCACGCATGCTATTATGCTAGCGATGTCCTGCAGACATGGTTGCCGATTTAAAAATAAAAAAACATCCAAAACCATTCTGCGTTCTGGCTTATTTTGGGGTAAGTATATGTTCCCTTAATATACAATCTATGTGTGTTTCAGCATTTCCATGGTAATACTTTTGTTCCTATGCTGGCATGACATGGACATGTAGACTTGGAATATGTCTGTTAGAGATGCCAAAAATAAGGAAGTGGGATAATTAATTAAAGGCGGCAAGAAACCATAAAAATATTAATCAGCAGCAGTAGATGCGAATGAAAGAAACGGATCTGCCTCTGAGTCCTGCCAGCTCATAGCCCTCCTCTTCCTGGAGTCTGTGGCTCAGCTGTTCCATCAGAAGACGTTCTCAGCTTGAGGGTCACGATGGCGGACATCACTGCTGCTGATCTGAAGCGTCGTGCCCCGTCTTCCCGAAAGATGAATGGCGGTTTCCGCGCCAGCGGGGTGTTCCTCGGTGAACGGCGGGACTGAGTTTGCACACTGACCTGCGCCGCGCTCTGGGACCGGTTTTTCGGGACGAGCAGATTGCCGTGGAGGTTTATCTTGTAACTGAAAAAGCCGAACTGCACACAGGATCATAAGGGGAGGGACCTGCCCGGCCGCGTAGACCTGCTCTGCGGCTCCTAGTTGAGTCTGATTAGAGTAGGGCAGCTGAACTCTGGGGCCGAAGAGCAGCTGAGTCGGCAGGCTTTCGTTCCTGCCAGGCCCTGCTCTCGTCCGATTGGCTGATTGATCTTCCTGCAGTGAACAGGCCCAGGCAGTGGGAGTTGCTGTGGTGTGTTCTTACAGTAACGGTTTTCCTGGTGGGCTCCTGTACCAGGTGGTCACCAGGGCTCAGGGGCAGATCGATGGGGAGGGGCAGGGAGAGGGGCATGAGGGCGGGGCCTGGCAGTCCATCCTCTGGTGTTGTGAATGAATGTGAGCCCCAGGACTCTGGGTTAGACCTGAGAGAGAAGGGGCAGTAGCACCGTGAATGAGTGTGAGTACAGACATCGCTGCACGAGAGAAAGAGAGAGAGATGGGGAGACGGGGGGGAGTCTGCTGGCACGTCTCAACATGACCGGTTGTAAGTGCTGGAGCTTCATCTCTTTCACCAAACACTGAGGAGCACAGCCGACACTTCACTGCAGTGTGTATTGGAGACAGTGCACTGAACACTGCAGTGTGTATTGGGGTAGGGTGCACTGAACACTGCAGTGTGTATTGGGATCAGTGCACTGAACACTGCAGTGTGTATTGGGATCAGTGCACTGAACACTGCAGTGTGTATTGGGATCAGTGCACTGAACACTGCAGTGTGTATTGGGGTCAGTGCACTAAACACTGTAGTTTTGTATTGGGACCAGTGCACTGAACATCGCAGTGTGTATTGGGGTCAGTGCACTGAACACTGCAGTGTGTATTGGGGTCAGTGCACTGAACACTGCAGTGTGTATTGGGATCAGTGCACTGAACACTGCAGTGTGTATTGGGATCAGTGCACTGAACACTGCAGTTTGTATTGGGCTCAGTGCACTGAACACTGCGGTGTGTATTGGGATTGGTGCAGTGTGCACTGAACACAGTGATGACTTCAGCAGAATCTTGACAGTCATGTGATGATGCGGTGTTGCTGTGGTGACAGCTTGTGTCACAGCATGGGTGGGCATGGCTGGGTGATGCATGGGGGCGGGGAAATGTGAGGGGAGGGCTTTTCTCGCTTCTCATGCTTAAAACATTTTCATTCACTATTTCTGTTCTGTTTGCTCATTTGTTAGGACAGCCTGTCTCCTGCCGTCTGCGCCTCCCCCTTCTTCAGCCAAGATGGATTCCCACGCCGGGGCGGAGCCGAGACCTGACGGCACGGCGGCCGGCGGCGGCGCTCCTGGCTCCGCCCCCAGCCCGCAGAGCGACGCGGTGACCAATGAGCTGCAGGAGCTGTCGCTGCATCCCGCCCCCAACCTGCTGCCCATCCGGGAGAGGAAGAACGGTGAGCTCGTGCCGCTGACCCGGGGTCTCATTCCAGTATCGCTGCTGGCCCTCCAGTGCAGGCTGTTTCAGGCCTGAGCCAGCCTGTGCGTTCCCCTGCTGTTCTGCAGTATGCACTCTCACTCACACATTTACTCGCTCATTCTCTCGCTGGTCCCTCACTCGCTCATCCATTCCCTCACTCATTCAGGGATTCGCTCTCACTGAGCGAGCAGCTTCCTCTGTAGACAATGTCACTACCTTGTTGGGTGGAAAAGCAAACGAAGCAGACAATTTACTGAAGTAGGTCAGTTATTTTGTAGTTTTATCCGTCGATGCCTTTCATTTTGTTAATAGGTGTATGTTAGAGGGGGCAGTTCTTTTCCTCATTTCCCAGAATCACCCTCAGGACTCTGCACACTTCAGATGTGGCGTCCAGAGTTCAGATGCGTGGCGTCCATTTTTCTTTGTCACATGACCCCTCCCTCCCTCACACCCCCAGGCATAGCTCTTCCCAAAGGATCGTCATTTCACCAGACAGGTTGCAGCAGGACTATGAGTGAGTGTGTGTGCGTGTGTGTGCGTGTGTGTGTGCGTGCATGCCCGCACTCTTGGGTGGGTGTGTGTGTGTGTGGTGAGTGTGCGCACCTGTGTGTCAGTCTTACACAGGTTAAGCCTGTGGGACAGAGGGTGCTGCTGGGTACGTGTTCATTTAAACACTGTAGCCGACAGCAGGAAGGTTTAAACCTGTTGTGATTCTCTGAGATGGAGTAGCTGTGGCTGAAGGGAGGGAGAGTTTAGCATTATTACGTAATTACGTGTGTGCTGAGAGAGAGAGAGAGAGATGGAGAGATGGAGGAAAAGAGGGGGGAGCACAAAGTGTTGAGGGGTCAGAGATGACCTGGAATGCTCTTCAGCTCTGCTATTTAGTGTTTTTTTTTTGTTTTTGTACTTTTTAATTTTTTGTGTGCACCATTGCTTTTGAGTTACTGATCCGTTGCCGGGACAACATGGCCTGTCATTTCCACCTGTACTGAAAAACAGGGTTTGTTAAAAAGCAGACTGCTGGTCCCAGCCACTGTGGCACCCTGTCTCGTGTCTCTCCCTGGTGTGGGGCTTCACAGTGACTGCAGTACTAGTGTAGGGCCTGTGTTTGCATAGTGACAGGTAGAGGGCCCTCTCCTCACACACACACACACACACACACACAAACACACATGCAGATACACACGCAAACACACATACGCACACACGCACACTTGCACACATACACACACAACGCACGTACATGCACACACAAGTACACACACGCATGCGTGCACACCTACATGCACACACACACTCCTTTCTGGTGGGGAGCTGTTTTGGCTGAGTTTATCTCGGTGACCAGTAGTGGGCTTAACTGTTGCACGCTGCATGTGTATCCTGGCTGAGCTTTATTCAGGGCAGTTGTACAGATGAAATGTGTGGAATTTTGGTGCTGTGGGGAGGACAGCATTAGGGCCTGACCGGGCGCCTGTATGGCTGCTGTTGTGTGTGGGGGGGGGCAGCTGACCCCCCTCCCCTCGCAGACAGAGGAAGAAACTGAACAGAGAGGAGGAATAAAATAATGAGGAAGTGATGTGGAGAACGACCACGCTTCTGTTTGGTTTCCTCTGGCATTTTATCTGAACCAGTTTCCATGCCAGCACTAACAGAGATCTGCTCTCTTAGCTACAGTTCACTGCACACACACGCACACGACACCATACCACCGCATACGCACACACGCACACACCGCACGCACACAACCACACGCACACACCACGCACGCACACACACACACACACACATATGCATACGCACGCACACGCATAAGCATACGCACACACACACACACGCGTGCACACACACACACACACACACACACGCACACATATGCACACACACAGGATTATGCACACGTTCTACAGTCAGCGGGACACACCTTACTCAGTGTTTCAACTGTGCATGTGTGTGTGTTTGCCTGTGTGCAACAAGAGCGTGCGCATGAGATTCAGTTGCTGGGTGTGAATGTGGGTCCATAGGAATTCCAGCATTTGTGAATGCCTGTGTTTTGCCAGCACCATTTCTTAGTAAATTTGCCTCCGGTTGCTCTGTAAGGAAATAGTTCAGGTAAGGGTTTGTGTGGACCCAAGTGGAGTCATTCAAGGCCACTTATTAACTTGTAGGACTGTCGTCTTGTTCCAGGAAAAACCGGAACGTTTGTTCTGAGAATGACAGACTTTAATACGCGATTGTGACCAGATTTGCACAGGTCCAGAACCGGTTTGAGCTGGTTTAGGCTGTTTTTGTGCAGGTCCACATCCGGGCTGGGTTTCAGCAGGTTCAGACCACATTTGTGCAAGTCCAGACCATATTTGAGCAGGTCCAGGCCGGGTTTGAGTAGGCCCAATTGTTCCAGGCTGGATTTGTGCATATTCAAACCATATTTGAGCCGGTGGATTTGAACAAGTTCAGACTGTATTTGGGGAGGTCCAGGCTGGGTTTGCGCAGGTCCAGGCTGGGTTTGAGCAGGTCCAGGTCGGATCTGTGCAGAATGGTCACATGACGGATTTGCCTTGCTGGTCTCACCGATGTGGAGTTGAGTAACCCTGATCATTATCACTGAGCCCGCATGTGCAATCTTCAGCTGCACCTCACCTATGCAACAACCACAGGAAACCTGCAAACAGGAAAACCCGAACTGAATCTGCAGGAAAACCTGAACTGAATCTGCTCAAACCCAGCCTGGACCTGCGCAAACTCAGCCTGGGTTTGAGCAGGTCCAGGTCGGCTCTGTGCAGATTCAGTTCGGGTTTTCCTGTTTGCAGGTTTCCTGTGGTTGTTGCATAGGTGAGGTGCAGCTGAAGATTGCACATGCAGGCTCAGTGATAATGATCAGGGTTACTCAACTCCACATCGGTGAGACCAGCAAGGCAAATCCGTCATGTGACCATTCTCTCAGAGCACAAGTAAACAAATCTGGTAATGGTGAAGGACCAAACCAGCATGTGTGCTTATGCTTTTGAGCGGTGCAGGATGCTGGTACTGCTGCATGCATTCTGAAATTAGCCTTTTTTCTGTTGAATTCTGGGAAGGGTATTGCTAGTGTACAGTTCTGGTGGACACAGCAGGGAATGTTGGTTTAACACCTTGTGTGTTAAACATTAGTTCAGCTCTTTCTCGGCCCCCTGCCCACTGTTTGTTAGCATATTGTCTTTGGGGAATGTGTGTAGGAGGGGTGGAGGTTGACTATCAATGCCTGAGGAATTTAGATCAATAAAAGGTTCTGTGGTGCAGCAGGGCTGTGTACGCAGTGCTGTGCCTTCTGGTGGCCAACATTGGAACTACATCAGCATTTCTGTTTCTATAGGGGGGTTTTTTTGTTTGTTTTTTTTTTTTGTAAATGTTTGCTCATGTGTGCGTAAGTGGGAATGTGCTCGTCTGTGAGTGAATACATGTGTGAGTGTGTATGTGTGCATGGGAGTGCGTGTGCGCGCGCGTCTGCGTGTGTGTGCATGCCTGCGCGTCTGCGTGTGTGTGTGTGTTCGCGTCTGCGTGTGTGTGTGCATGCCTGCGCGTCTACGTGTGTGTGTGCATGCCTGCGTGTGTGTGTGTGCGCGCGCCTGCGTGTGCGTGTCTGCGTGTGTGTGTGTGTGTGTGTGTGTGTGTGCGTGCATGCTTGCGTGCGTGTGCCTTCCCCTTGCTCTCTCTGATTGCAGGGCTGTCTGAGAGTAACTCAATCCAGTGATGCACAGGTGATGTTAGGATGGATTTAGACTCTTGGCCAGCTGGCTGTGCTATTTAAAACAGAGAGACCCCTGGAGGGACAGGGGGCGGGGCTAACATTCTGGAGAAGCCTCTCCTGTGGATGGCCCGGACTGGCCGGTTAATATGGCTGTTGTTTATCCCACTCCGGACTGGGGTGTAGGCTGCAAAAAGAAGGAAATGTTTGAATTTGTGTGCAGTTACCCAGCATGCATTTGTGTCACCAACAGTGTATTTGTTGCACAGGTTCCCCCGGTGTTGTAGTTCAGGCTGGTCGCTCTTCCGTGTCACCCCGGGGTTCGACTGCTGGACTCTAACTCCCCAAGTGGAGTTACACACGCTGCGCTCGTAGTGTAAAGGATTATGTCTGTGATGTGCTTCCCCTGTACCGACACACAGCCTTTACCACACAGCTCTGTGCTGTCTGGAACCACTGGCTTCACTTTTTACACTCCATTTTGTTGTTAATTTTTTTTTTTTTGCTTTGTTACTCGTTGTTACTCGTTCTCTCTCTCTCACTCACTCACACATACACACAAACACACACACGCAAATGCTCTTGGAATCGGTTGCTGTAATTTTATGCAGAATTCAGAGTCACGGTCACATTTAATGAGCCCTTCTCCAGCTTTATGTCGTCATGCGGCGCACTCGTACGGGTCTGTCACAAAGCCGATTGTGTTTCCTGCTTCTCGTCAGAGCGAACAGCTGACGAGTGTTTATTTCTCCTGACGGCTGTCGCAGGTGTCTCCAGTTCACAAGCCCTGTTAATCCCCTCAGAGACAGCTCCATCCCCTTTGACTACAGTGAGCTGAGGAGGAAGCGTGTGCAGATATTTGCAGTGAACGCTTATTACGCACGGTTTAAAAATGCAGGGGGGAAAGGGGAGAGGGGGCTGATGTTTGCAGGCTTCCCTTCCTTTCCCTAGCTGGCACGCTAGCCTGTCAGGTGCTAGCTGAGCTAACGTCAGCAGGCGCAGTCCTACCTCACTGAAGCCTCGTCGCTTCTGTGCGCATGTATTCAACCCAAACTCATATTTCACTGATACGTACAATTGCATTAATACTGAGGGAGGTCTCAGCAGCTGTGTCAATCACCATCATTACTGTCCGCTGACTTTACTCTCTATGTTAGGCAGCTGAGGTGGTGTAGTCCATATGGACAACAGGACTACACTTTTTTAAATGCCTGCATATTTTGGTGCCTGGTTATGATGTCACAATCACAATAGTAAGAAAGCGATATGAAATACATCTGTTAAAAATGCTTTCCCAGCCATTGCATTGAGAGTAAATTGTGGACTAAGCATGACTGTAGGTGAATTGTGAACTGTGTGTGTGTGTGTGTGTGTGTGTGTATGTTTGTGCATGAGTGTGTGTGTGTGCGCTTGTACACGTGCACACGTGTGTGTTTGTGTGTGTTTGTACATGTGCGCACGTGTGTGTGTGTGTTTGTACATGCGCGCACATGTATGTGTGTGTGTGTGTGTGGGTGTGTGTGCGCACCAGAGGGGGCGGGGCCGTGTGAGCCCTGTCAGTGACAGGAGCGCTGGTCTGAATGACTGGACCAGCAGCTGTGCCGCAGAGCCTCATCTGATCCTCCCCGCCGCCCACCCCAGACACACAGAGCGAGAGACAGACGGACAGCTCTCCCACTCTCCCACTCGCCGTGTCCTCTGCCTCTGTGAGACTGCTGCTGCCTCCCAGCTCTCAGCCTCCACGCCTCCGCGGCCCCGAGCTCCACAGACACAGAGAGACGGAGACCGGCCCAAACCTGCAGGGAAACAGCCGTCTTTTTCTTTTCCCTTCATCTCTTTTTTCTGTGTGTGTCGATTCAGTGGATCGGAACTCTGCGCGTTGTTTTGCTCGCCGATCACGTCGGCTGTGTTTGCACCCGACTGCTCTCTGTATCGCAGAGTGATGTATTTTACAAACCTTCCTTGGATTTTCCCCAAAGGATAAGCGGCGCGGAAGGGATTTATTTACTTTAATACGATTCATTTATTTCTCAAACAAGTTTATTATTATTATTATTATTATTGTTGTTGTTTTTTTGCCGAGAGCTGTATGCATTAAGGTCTTTAACCGTTGCGTGAGGGACTCAGAGAAGCTTCTCTGCGGTGGGCGTCGCTTTTGCGGGACCTCGCCCGGGATTCTCCGTAAGATTTATTTTCAAACGAGACTTTTTCGCCATGCTGGACACCAATCCCCGCCTCCGAATTGAGCCCGACTCCCTGAGGGCTCCACCAATCCGAGAGGGCCTGGAGAAGCGAGCGCTGCGATTGGGCTACGGGAAGCATGCCTGTCACAGCCTGAGGGAAGGTGGGGACTCGTGTTACGCATGCACTCTGGAAATAGGGCGCCGTTGAAAGCCGCAGAAGCGGTCCCTGACACCTGGCAGCCGCGGTGATGTACGGTTTTGTTTTCGCTGCGCTGTGGGGCGGGCGCTCCCGCGGTTCACTCGATACGGTCGCCCGTCTGGCCCGGCGGCCCGCTGGCGTGCGGGCTGGGTGCGGGCTGGCGGTCGGGCTGGGTGCGGGCTGGGTGCGGGCTGGCGGTCGGGCTGGGTGCGGGCTGGGTGCGGGCTGGCGGTCGGGCTGGGTGCGGGCTGGGTGCGGGCTGGGTGCGGGCTGGGCGGTCGGGCTGGGTGCGGGCTGGGTGCGGGCTGGCGGTCGGGCTGGGTGCGGGCTGGCGGTCGGGCTGGGTGCGGGCTGGGTGCGGGCTGGGTGCGGGCTGCGGTCGGGCTGGGTGCGGGCGCTGGGTGCGGGCTGGCGGTTGGGCTGGGTGCGGGCTGGGTGCGGGCTGGGGTCGGGCTGGGTGCGGGCTGGGTGCGGGCTGGCGGTTGGGCTGGGTGCGGGCTGGGTGCGGGCTGGCGGTCGGGCTGGGTGCGGGCTGGGTGCGGGCTGGGTGCGGGCTGGGTGCCGCGCTGAGCCGTGGCTGAGAGTTTGGATGTTAAACCGGCCTGGCGGCTCTGGACCGGACCGGGTGTCTCCTCTGCCTGTAGAATGTCAGTGGGCTCGAGCCGGGTCAGTACAGGTGGTGGTGTCTGACGCGTACACACACACACACACACACACACATATATATACACGTACACACACACACACACACACACACACACACACACACACACATATATACACGTACACACACACACACACACACACACATACCAACACGCACATATATACACATACACACACACACACACACACACACACATATATACACGTACACACACACACACACCACACACACACACACATACCGACACACACATATATACACGTACACACACACACACACACACACATACCGACACACACATATATACACATACACACACACACACACACACACACACGCATATATACACGTACACACACACACACACACACACACCAACACGCACATATATACACGTGCACACACACATACAAACATGCACATATATACACGTACACACACACACATACACACATGCACATATATACACGTACACACACACATATATACACATGCACACACACGCACATATATACATGTGCACACACATACACACACGCACATATATACACACACGCATACATGCGCACACGCACACACATCCACACACATATATACACGCACACATACATTCACATACATACACACACACATATATACGCACACATCCACACCCACACACATGTGCAATGTACTGTGGTACATGGTGAAGACAAGTGATGGCTTCCGCAGTTTTGAACAGCCATTTGCTGTTCGGTGCTCTTGTCTTTGCAGATTCCCCCAGATTTCCGTTTCTCAGACTTGCAGTGTGCCAGCAGTGTGCGTCTTGATTTGCAGGAATATTTTTAATCCATCAGCCGCTCGGAGGGAGGTTGTGTTTCTCAGTGTTACAGTTGGGACAGAAATGGAAATGAAGGAGGGAGAGGTGGAGTGTGAGACTGCGGGGGAGGGGGGGTTTGGGGAAGAGAGAGAGAGAGAGATCAGTATGGAGAGGTCAGACAGTGCAGGACCGCTTGCCAAACCTGAAAAGTCAGACCAGCCCATGTGTTTTTTGTAAATGCACAGGAGTAAGGCTGTGCTTTTAAAGCCTCACTGACTTCATCTTGTACATTGTTTGTGGTGGGCGCGGTCACTGTTTATTTTGCAGTACCTCAGATGTGTGAAGTATAGGCCTGAGACACGGTTTCTTTCTTTGTGGTCTTTGTAGCACGCACACACCCACGCACAAACAGACACACGCACGCACACACACACACACACACACACACACACACGGGTGAAGACCTTTACACATCCATTATCATGAACTGGGCCCTGCATGTGCAGCCCAGCGGATGGCCGGTGGATCGATCAGCGGTGATCAGCGCTAGCGCGTGATCCGCCATCGCAGCTGGAGCCCTCCCGTCCCCTGGGGGGCGCTGGAGCACAAACGTGCATCGCCCTGGGGATGGCCAGGATTTGATACCTGACCGCCGGGCCCGTCTGCGCATAACTGTGCCTTAACGGGACGCGCCACCCCGCAGCTCCCCTGCTTCTGACTTTTGATGGCGCGCTATCGGCTCTGAAGCATGGAGACACTTTGGTTCTGTTTCACACGAGCTTCCTGCTTCATGTTCAGACTTGCACACGTCTGATGTTCTCACTACTCATTGATCGACGTGCATTTGCCCCCTGTTCCAGCGTGTGAACCGTTTGATTTCAGAGGCCTGAACTGACTGTGCTGCCCAGAATATTTTGTGACTCATATGCTCGTACACGCCGACACAAGCACGCAGATTAAGGCGGTTAATGGTTTAGAAGTTCCTCATAAACAGCGAAGAGAAAAACTCAAATAATACTCAGCTGCCGTCCTCTTTGCAGCTGTTTTTTTATTATAATGTGAAGATTGTGATGTGTGATTGGCTAGGGTGGAAAATAGCCAGGTTCAGAAAGTAGAAGTCCTACCCAGTATTATTTTGTTCCAATCACCTGGATTAGCTAATTCGCACATTTCTCAAGCCAGGAGATGAACTAATCAGTGAAATGAACTGGCTGAGTCCACCGGTGGAAGAAGCACGTTGCAGGACTTTTCATTTCTGCCTGCTGGACTTTACACTTGTGTGGTGATTGGATGCCAACACATTCTGTGTTAATCCATTTGATCGGTGTCATCGGATGAACTTGTCATTCTTCTTGTTTTCACGTGAAAAGAAGACACATTTTTTGCACTGACATCATTCTCATCATCATCATCATCTCTCTAATTGGACCGAACGTGTTGTCCGTTATTGAGTCAGACCGGTTACTGCCCTGTAACAGAACACTATGGTGGGATTACATTACATTACATTACATTCATTTGGCAGACGCTTTTATCCAAAGCGACGTACAAAAGTGCATTTTCATGATCGTAGACAACTGCTGAACACGGGTTCAGTAAGGTACAATTAATTCCTGGTTTAATTTAATGGTTTAATTCCATTGCTGGTGGCACACAATAGCTGTAGTGTTTTCAGTTTGCACAGTGAGAACTGTTTTATTTATATAAATTTTCTGCTTTTAGAATCAAACTGTACACTTCCGTGCATCTTCCTGTTTTTAGATAACACTGAAAGGGACTATGCAAGTGCTGTGTATGCTACACGGAAGTTCCTCTCTCTCTCTCTCTCTCTCTCTCTCTCTCTCTCTCTCTCTCTCTCTCTCTCTCTCTCACACACTCGCTCACACACACACATCCTCGCTCTCTCACACACTCACACACATTCTCACCCTCATTATTTTCTCTTTCCGTCTCTCCCTCTTGCTCGCTCTCTCTCTCTCTTTCTCTCTCTCGCTCTGTGGTGAGATGTTCAGAAACTCAACGTTTTTTTAAGAAGTTGGGGAAACAGGAAGTCCCCCCCCCCCGCGCGCATGCCCTCCATCAGCCTAGCTAGTTTCCCCTCCTGTGGCTGATAAGCTGCTGTCAGCATGAGGCTGAGGCACAGGGAGCTCAGCAGGGTCGTCAGCCTGCGCCTCAGGTTCGGCCTGGCCCGGTTTCAGCCGTGCCGGGGTTCTGCGACGGGACGCCGCGGCGGGGGAAGGCCAGCGCTCGCACCGGGTAGCGCCTCGCTTCCTCTCTCCCCGCCCCCCTGTCGCCTGGTGGCTGCTTTTGGGCTTTGGGGCGTGTGCACTGACTCTCTGCTCCTCTCTCACCCCCTTGCAGTGCTGCAGCTGAAGCTCCAGCAGAGACGGACCCGGGAGGAGCTGGTGAACCAGGGAATCATGCCCCGTAAGTCTGCGCCCCTCCGCCCCTCGCCCCTCGCCCCTCAGTCACCGCGCCACCGAGCTGCGTTCAGCTCGCCTCTTCCGGGGATCCTGGTTACGGAAAGTTACCAGCGCCACGTTGCCTCCTTCATTTGGGTTGTGCTGTGTACGAGAGCAGGGGTGTAAATTAGTTTTAAAATGAGTCCTAGGAAACGAGTAGACCTGGCCAGCACGGTGCTTGGTGTGTACAGACCAAGGTGTTCACTGGGGTTGCATATTCTCGTTGCACCCGGTCACATCTTGGCTGCAGTCTTGGGAGCTTATCGTGGTTGTGGTTGCCAGTCGCTGATTGGCATTCTTGGTTAGCAGTTAAGCTTAGATTTCACTGGGAAGAGGAGGAGATTAGCTCAGGAGATGTGTGCAGTGCAGGTTCACCTGTCCACAGAATTTATTCTGAAATTTGCTGTGTTCGCCGGCAGGCACTGCCGCTCGCGTTCACTTTGGTCTTTCGTGCTTTTGTCCTGCTCCAGATAGGAAGGTTACTATCATACAGGTATTTTCTGGTTTATAAACTCGCAGAGTATATATGAGTCCAACTGGGAGTAAACGTACTCTTTTTCAGCTTAATACGTATTCTGTCAAAGTTGATTTAACACTGGAGAGGAACTACGTGTCATCCTCAGTGAAGTATTGACTCTTTAGTGAACTCCAGACTCTTTAGTGAAGTCAAGACTCTTTTTTAGTGAAGTCCAGACACTTTGTTAGTGAAGTGCACTGTTTCTCAGTGGTCCTGATGCTTGTCACGTTAGGCCTTGTAGTGTTGGATTATGTTTATAATGTTTGTTGAATGCTGTGGTTCTGGTGTGAGATGTGAATAAGAAGATAAGGTTAGAATAGAGATGTTTTTGTTTTATTTAAGTGTTTTTATTTGGGCTCTGTGTGGCCAGGAAGGTCAGTGTCTCCCTTGGAAAAGGATTGCCTGAGACGACTTTAATTTAGGCCTAACTGTTCTTAGATCAGTGCGGGTAACACAAACTGTTTTGGCTAAAATGTGAAGCTTTGCCAGACAGTTCCCCTCTGATCTTGTTCTCTTGGCGTGAAGTTTTATTTTGGCTCTTTTTATAGGCTTCCTGTAGATTACCACCATTTTACTGAAGAAGGTAGAATCTTCTGCCCCATCTTAACCGAATAATAGTGAACCCTGGTATTTAAAGTAATAGTAAGTAATATTTACTGAAATATGACATGCCCCATGGCTTTCTTATTGTGTAAATCAGTTTCATTTATGGGAGTAGTCATTAAAGATTCCCAAGGTCTACCAGACATGTTGATAAGGATTTTTAAAGGAAAAAAATATTGCACTTCTTTTTAAAAATATATAAATCCGGTGAGTTTTTTTACCCTTCAAGCTGAACAGGCTGTTTAGGGTGGGTGTTGCATGTTTTTTTGCTCTGCGTTGATTGGTTAACTGGCCGGGAATGACACAAGCACCCCCCCGTGTACTGCCTAAACTCCCACTTCAGGAAAGCGAACAAACATGGCGTCTGTCTGTAAATCGACCGGTACGGCGTATGGGTCTCAAATTTAAAGCCATGGGGGAAAGTCAGGATCTGGCTCACAAATGGAAAGGCCCTGCAGGAACGGTCCAGATGTTAAGCTTTTTATATCTGATCGCAATGTAGGTTACATATCGCGTATCTCGCTACCTAGCTAGAGCTGTAAAGGAAATTGGTACGTCCAAGCTCGTACTATTGTTCATGATTATACTTGCAACTGGAAAGATTAAAAATGTCCTGACGCAGCACATTTAACATGGCCTGTTTTGCTAGTCATGTTTGAAATTTAGCCTGCTCTTTAATTTGTAATTATGCTCGTAGTAGATGCTAAATCACGAAAGTCAG
>NC_057949.1:19046026-19123526 GCF_018555375.3 Anguilla rostrata | reverse complement strand
AACTAAACTGCCTTCACTGGCTCCTGCCACTTCCTGCTGTTGAGATTGAGGAGCTCATTTTCATTACTGTGCAGTTTTATTGGGCCCATCAGTTTTATTTTTATTTGTATTTTTTTTCGCTTCGGCCCGCAGTGTGCCGTCTCGTTTGATTGGCTGGCGGAGCCGTAATCGCAAAGGTTAATAGGACACATGCAGCCGCGCTCGTAAAGCAGCCTCCGCTGTCTCAGGAGGGCTTCCCTGTTTCTGCTGCTAATGACCTACAAGCACACAGGCAGCCATTGTGTTTGTGTTAACCTCTCTCTCTCTCTCTCTCTCTCTTTCTCTCTGTCTCACTGTCTCTCTCTTTTGCTCTCTGTCTCACTGTCTCTGTCTCTTTTTCTCTCTGTCTCACTGTCTCTCTCTCTTTTTCTCTGTCTCACTGTCTCTGTCTCTTTTTCTCTCTGTCTCACTGTCTTGCTCTTTTGCTCTCTGTCTGTTTCTGTCTCTGTCTCTTGCTCTGTCTCTGTATCTCAATCTCTCCTTTCTCTTTCTCTTTCTCTCTCTCAATCCCTCCCTATCTTCTCCGCAGCGCTGAAGAGTCCAGCCGCCTTTCATGAACAGAGGAAGAGTCTGGAGCGCGCTCGGGTGAGTCTCCATCCGCGCCTGTGCACCCGTTTCCGCAGTAACCAGGGTTTAAGCTGCTGCAGACCTTCAAACACGAGTTTGCCTCTCCTCTCCGCCCTTCCTTCTGTCCCCCTCTCCCTCCCCGTCTGCAGACTGAAGACTACCTGAAGAGGAAGATCAGAAGCAGGCCGGAGAGGTCGGAGTTGGTGAGGATGCACATATTGGAAGGTGCGTGTCAGTGAGCGTCTCTCCCAAACCCAGGTACGTTTGCGTGATGTATTTACATTTTTAAAATGAAAATGTTTTGTTTTCAGAGACGTCAGCAGAGCCCTCCCTACAGGCTAAGCAGCTGCTGCTGAAACGCGCTCGTCTGGCGGACGACCTCAACGACAAGATCTCTCACCGGCCCGGCCCCATGGAACTGATCCATAAGAACATCCTGCCGGTGCACAGCAGCCTCAAACAGGCGCTCATAGGTACCACCGCTCCCACTGCAACACCGTCAGCCAATCAGCAGCACTGTACCACACAGCCCATCAGCAGCACTGTCACACACAGCCAATCAGCAGCACTGTAACACACAGCCCATCAGCAGCACTGTACCACACAGCCAATCAGCAGCACTGTCACACACAGCCAATCAGCAGCACTGTCACACACAGCCCATCAGCAGCACTGTAACACACAGCCCATCAGCAGCACTACACCACACAGCCAATCAGCAGCACTGTCACACACAGCCAATCAGCAGCACTGTCACACACAGCCCATCAGCAGCACTGTCACACACAGCCAATCAGCAGCACTGTCACACACAGCCCATCAGCAGCACTGTCACACACAGCCCATCAGCAGCACTGTCACACACAGCCAATCAGCAGCACTGTCACACACAGCCAATCAGCAGCACTGTCACACACAGCCAATCAGCAGCACTGTAACACACAGTCAGCAGCGCTAAAACACACAGCCAGTCAGCAGTGGAATAGCAGGCAACCAATCAGCAGCACTGCGACACAGCCAATCAGTAGCACTATAACACACAGCCAATCAGCAACAGTATAACACACAGCCAATCAGCAGCACTGAAACGCACAGCCAGTCAGTAGCATTGTATCAAAAGTTCTCTTGACCTTGATCATGCCCCTGTATATATTCACATATATCCTGCCACCAAATCAGCACTGGCCTAACGTGCAGATGTTCACACACGCGCCCCTGCGCCCTGGCCTCCCGCTGTTCGTTAGTCCCAGCAACGGGCACGGGAGAGTCGCTCCTGTGTGCCCATAGCCACATCCTCATTAATATCCCGTCTCCATGGCAGATTGCCTGCAGCCACGCTGCCCGCTCACTGCCACCCGCACTCAGCGGGGTCTCCTAGGAGACCGTGTTATTGATCTTAATCGGGCCGCAGTGATGCGATATTAACGCCGCCCGTGACCCGCGTCTCCCTCGCACACGCTCATATCGGTAAAGGGAAGGCAGCGATGGTAATCGCCAGAGACACGGCGATGCGGCACCCCGCCACGCACCCCGATAAGAAAGTCCCATCATGCCCCAGGGCCGCCAGCGCCTTCAGCGAGCAGCGAGCTCTCCCGGGTAACGGGAGGGGGGTAACGACGCCACCTCGACAACGGGAGCGTCGCCGGGCGCCACCTGCGGAATGCTAACGGCAGCCTGCCTCCTCTTCCTCCTCCCCTCAGAGATGGATTTCCCCAAGGTGGCGGGGGAGAGCTCCTCGTTCGACGAGGACAGCAGCGACGCCCTCTCCCCGGACCAGCTGGTCGGTCATGACTCTCCCCTGGGCCCCGCCCCCCTGCCCTCGCCCCCAGACATGCTCACCTGCAGCAGTAACCCCTCCCCCACGCAGGTAGGTCTGCTCGGCCCCGCCTCATCGCACACCCTCCAGTGACTGCGTCATGGAAAACAGACAAAAAAGTTTCTGGAGTACTATAAACGGGAATGGTTTTGCGTATCTGAAGAATGCCTTTATGTTTCTGCTTGCACACATGCACAGTCCATAACATTGTTTTATACTTACAATAGGCTTCAATCCCAGACTACAGGGCCCATTTATGCACTGGAACAGTGTCTTAACAGATCCCAGACCGGTGGGATCCATCCATGCACTTGAACGATGTCTTTACACACAGGTTGTCACACTTGGTCCTGGGGGACCCCTGTGCATGCTGGTTTTTGTTCCAGCCTCAACTGCAGTCTCAGAATTTTAACAAGCTGTTCATGTTTTCTTAATTCGGTGCGTTTATATGTTTACAGGGATTATTTTCCCCCTTAAGCCACATTATGCCTCAAATAGCTATGTGGGCAATGAAGAATCAAAGTGTCATATTCACATTGTGCTTATTGTGTTATGTTGCAAATGATTACATAAAAAGATGTTTTTAATCATCTTAAACACTGAAGTAAATCAATAGGCTCCTATTTGGTAAAACTGTGGACACCTGGCCCTTAAAAATATTGATAATGAAAATAATGAAGTATTCAAAGACAAAGGAAATGATAATGGGCCAAACCTGCATTGTGTTAGTAACTTTGGGAAACATTATGAAACAACTTAACACATGTTACTTGAGCAAGAGGCTTAAAAAAAACAGCATTGTACAGGTGTCCCCCAGGACAGCGTTGAGAAGCACTGCCACTGCAACAGATACAGACCGTGGGGCCCATCCCCACCCTAACAGATACAGACCGTGGGGCCCATCCCCACCCTAACAGATACAGACCGTGGGGCCCATCCCCACCCTAACAGATACAGACCGTGGGGCCCATCCCCACCTTAACAGATACAGACCGTGGGGCCCATCCGCGCCATAACAGATACAGATTGTGGGGCCCATCCATGCACTGGAACAGTGTCTTAACAGGATGAGCCACCCAGCAGCCCTGCTTTAACTTTATTTGGATGTGCGTCCCCCAGCCAACACATATAGCCCTATAGTGTCTGTGTAAACAGCGCTGTCTTGTCACATGCTCTCCATTTAGATTTTTGTTTGTCTTTGTTTAGAAGGCGTGTCCTGACCCTGCAGCTGTCTATCATGTCTCCACAGTTTATCACTCGGGCCCCGCCTCCACCACCTCCCGCCCCTCCAGTGCCCTCCCCGCAGAACCTGACCAATGGCACGGTGGCTCCTGCGTTTTCTAGGCCCGCCCCCACGCTGATCAAGGTTGGTGGCGGCAGCCGCTTTAAGAGAAGTTCGGTCTCGTCCTGTTTGCGTCGCCGAGCCCTCTCTCCTTCTCCGTCTTCTTCCCTCCCTTTCACTCCATCTCCCTTTCTCCTCCCTCTCCTACTCTGTCTTCTACTCTCCATCTCCCTCTTTCTGTACCTCCTCCCACTCTCTCTTCTGTCTGTTGGCACTTTGTTGTGATCTCGCTGCTTGTAAACCTGTCATGCTTTCATTTTTCTGCAGTTTCATGTCTTCTCATTTTGTAGGTGCCCCCCCCCCACCGTGCTGCGGGTGTTAAATGGAGCTGTTAAAGCCTCTCTCTCCCTCCCTCTCTCTCTCCCTCCCTCCCTCCCTCCCCTCTGCAGTCCAAGTCCACCTCTGACCGGCCGACTCAGCGCTCTAAGAAGCCCAAGGACAGCAAGCCCAAGGTGAAAAAGCTGAAGTACCACCAGTACATCCCCCCCGACCAGAAGGTCGAGCGCGAGCCGCCCCCCCAGCTGGACTCCACCTACGCCAAAATCCTGCACCAGCAGCAGCTCTTCCTGCAGCTGCAGATCATCAACCAGCAACAGCAGCACTATAACTACCACACCATCCTGCCTGCCCCGCCCAAGTGAGTCTGTCTCTATAGCTACCACACCATCCTGCCTGCCCCGCCCAAGTGAGTCTGTCTCTATAGCTACCACACCATCCTGCCTGCCCCACCCAAGTGAGTCTGTCTCTATGACTACCACACCATCCTGCCTGCCCCGCCCAAGTGAGTCTGTCTCTATGACTACCACACCATCCTGCCTGCCCCGCCCAAGTGAGTCTGTCTCTATGACTACCACACCATCCTGCCTGCCCCGCCCAAGTGAGTCTGTCTCTATGACTACCACACCATCCTGCCGCCGCTCCAAGTGAGTCTGTCTCTATGACTACCACACCATCCTGCTGCCCCGCCAAGTGAGTCTGTCTCTATGACTACCACACCATCCTGCCTGCCCCACCCAAGTGAGTCTGTCTCTATGACTACCACACCATCCTGCCGGCACCGCCCAAGTGAGTCTGTCTCTATAGCTACCACACCATCCTGCCGGCCCCGCCCAAGTGAGTCTGTCTCTATGACTACCACACCATCCTGTCAGCATCGCTCAAGTGAGTCTGTCTCTATAGCTACCACACCATCCTGCCGGCACCGCCCAAGTGAGTCTGTCCCTATAGCTACCACACCATCCTGCCGGCCCCACCCAAGTGAGTCTGTCCCTATAGCTACCACACCATCCTGCCGGCCCCACCCAAGTGAGTCTGTCCCTATAGCTACCACACCATCCTATCCTGCCCCGCCCATGTGACTTTGTCTCCATAGCTACCGCACCATCCTTCCAGCCTTGCCCAAGTGAGTCTGTGTATCCCTCTTCCTGTGCAGAGTGAGTTTGTTTTTTCTGAATCTGCCTGTTTTCACCTGTCTGCCCAGACCCCCTGCCGACCAGCAGCCTTCCTCCGGCCCCTCCCCATCTCGGACCACTCCCGCCCCTACGTCGGCCTCCCCTGGTCAGAGTGGGCAAAGTCGGCAGAGCCACGTCCTTGCCAAGCCTGGCCCTTTGCCCCCTAACCTGGATGACTTAAAGGTGAGACAGCCCGATGTAAAACCAGCCATGGATCCCCACGCCTGGTCACAGCGTGCCTGTACTGCAATCTCCATTAACCTTCAGGTTCAGTAGAGGATAGGCTGTGAGTGGCTGAGTTATTACATCCCAACACCAGGCTCTTCTTTCCACACGAGAGAGCTGTGACTGGTTTAAGCCAGCCCCCACCCCCTGAGGTTACTCAGGAAAGCTCCCTCTCATTATATTACATTACAGTCACTGAGCTGGAGCGCGCATCCAGAGCGGCTGCAGTGGTGCGTACGCCAGTGTTACTCTCAGGAATACAGAACTGCGGTATTGCCACGAAGGCACAGAGGCCCGTTTATAATCAGTTAGGGCCTGATTCGCTAAGACAGGATATTCACAACCTTTCAGCACACGCAAACCAGTAACACAACCAATGACTGGTGCAAAACGTTGGTCGTGTTTTGGTTTTTGCGTGCGCTACAAGGTTTTGCATGCACTAAGGGTCTAAATCAGGCCCTGAGTGTTAATATTAACGTTACAATCAGCAATTTGTGGCGTAACCTAAATTGCGCCCCCAGGTGGCGGAGCTGAAGCAGGAGCTGAAGCTGCGCGGTTTGCCCGTGTCCGGCACGAAGAACGACCTCATCGAGAGGCTGAGGAACTTCCAGGAGCAGAACGGGGTCGCCGCGGCGACGGGCCCCGCGCCAGGGGCCGGGGCCGCGAAGAACAACCCGCCGCAGCAGCAGCAGCAGCTGGCCCAGCCCGCCGGCCCCTCCCCCGCTCTGGGAGGAGCCGCCGTCCTGCAGCCGGCGGGAGAGGGCAACATGGTGCTGGCGGCCTTCCCGTTTGTGGCCACGGTCGGGGGAGGCGGAGCCCAGACTGCAGCTCCGCCCCCGGTGATGCAGTTTGGCAGCACGAGCTCCTCCCCTCCGGCGTCTCCCGCCCTGTCCGACCGCTCATTGGCCGGAACGAGCCCGGACGAGACGAGCTGTAACGGGGATGCATTTGAGATGGTGGGTGCATCCGCCGTCAGTCAGAGACCAGTCAGCCATGTTGTCTGCTTTACTTTTGTCGTTTGGTACAACCAAATGATGTAACAATTAGGTAAAAAAAAGATGCACAATTTTTTTTAGCTGAACTGAAGGGCAGTTGGTTTTATTTTTTTGCATGATTAAGTAAGGTGTGTCAAGTGCTCAGGTGGGGGAACTACTGTAGCACACCAGGGTTAGTGTGTCAGTGGTGTGTGTTCTCCTTTTGCCTGATGGTTTACCTGTGACTCCCCTTTGCCTTCCAGGTCTCCTCCCCCCTCACCCAGCTGAGCCTGCACCCCTCCCCCCAGCCCTCCGTCGCCACGGTGAAGGAGGAGAGCCCGGACGCCGCCTCCGCTGCCTGCCGCTTCTCCTCCCAGCATGCCGTGCGGCGGGCGGGGTGCCCCCGGGAGGCGGGCGGGGCCGTGGACAAGGACCAGATGCTGCAGGAGAAGGACGCGCAGATCGAGGCGCTGACGCGCATGCTGCGGCAGAAGCAGCGGCTCGTGGAGACCCTGCGCCTGCAGCTGGAGCGCGGCAAGCAGCCCGACCGCCTGCGCGTCAAAGAGGAGCCCCGCGACGCCGCCGGGGACCCCCCCGCGGGCCCCCCCGCCTGCTGCCTCTCCCCTGACCTCCTGGACGGAGACACCATCAGGGTGACCGTCAAGCAGGAGGAAGAGGAGGAGGAGGAGGAGGAGATGAAGTGCGAGGACCAGCCCCCGGACCAGGCCCAGCTGTCTCGGGCCGCAGAGGCGGAGTCACAGCGGGAGGCGGAGTCGCAGCTGACCCTGCAGCAGCAGGAGGCGGAGTTGCAGCTGTCGCTGCAGCAGCGGGAGGCGGAGTCGCAGCTGCAGCGTCCGCAGCCGGCACAGCTGCAGCAGCTGCAGGATCTGCTCTTGCAGCAGAGCCAGCAGATGCACTCGGAACACCAGCTGCACAAGAAGAAGAAGTCACACAGGCAGCGGGAGAAGCAGGAAGCGCAGCTGCAGAGACTGGAAGCGCAGCAGCTGCAGAGACAGGAAGTGCAGCAGCAGATACAGGAAGTGCAGAAGCAGCGGAGACAGGAAGTGCAGCAGCAGCAGAGACAGGAAGCGCAGCTGCAGAAACAGGAAGCGCAGCTGAAACAGAAGCAGAACGCACAGCAGCTGTTACACTCGCAGCAGGTTGGTTGCTTTACCATCCCCAGAATTTCCTTCCATGTGTTCGGTGCACCAGAGTGACACTAGGAAATGACAACACAGTGTGTTGCATGCCGTCTTCACATACCTCATTCATACAATGAATAGTGAATATAGCGATCATATCACAATACACAACCTGTGCGTGGTTTGCTTGCTTGCCAGGTGTTCATCAACCAGCAGATGCAGACCCCTGCTTCGGTCCCCACCCCCTCCTTCCCATTGGACCTGCTGAAGGGACAGACCACCCCTACCCTTTTGACGGACAGCAACGGTAACCACTTCCTGATCGCGCTGACCAACCACAGTCCGGACGGCGGGGCCGGCAGGAGGGCAGAGCGCAAAGCGAGCGGCCATGTCAAGTTGCAGGTATTCTGGCGAGGGAGAGTGGGTCAGCTTCACAAAATGGATGTTTAAAAAGTGTTCTGGCATCTCTTGTAGCAAAGTGTTACACAGGAATAAAAAAAATAAAGTTGTTCATTACTGTTTAAACAGTATTTCAACCCAGCAGAGAACATGTGCTACACAAGTGCATTACAGCAGTAATGGGTGTGGTAGCATTTAAGGTCTTCCTTCCTGCCCTGCTCCTGTGATGCACCACAGCCAGTGTTTATCAGATTAATGCCAGTCCTCCTTAAACGCTCTGTTTCTCCTCTCCTGTCTGTTCTCTCCCCCATCCAGAGACTGAAGTCCTCTCCCGCCAAGTCCTCCAGCCAGTCACCGCCCCACCCTTCCGGCACCGAGAACCAATCAGAGCCGCGGATGCAGCCTGGTGGCCTCACCGACCAGCCAGTCAGGAAGGTGGGAGAGAAGCGTTGGCTGTGGTCCAGGGGAATAATGAGTTTAGCCATTATTCCTGTAATAATGCTGATCTGCCTGAGCCGTGTAAAGGGACTGCTCTTAAATCCAGGAGGTTATTCTCTCCTCTGCCAGGCCGGCCGTGCAGCACACAGTGTGCTGTGCTTCAGCCAGACCGCTTCGCTTAATGCCCACCTTCATAAAAAGATGCATCGAGTGCAGAATGCGTATGTCGCCCTGGAAATTGGAACTATTTATATATAGCAAAAGAAAACTATTTAAATATAGTACATTTAAATAGCTTCTTTTGATATTTAATTATCATCATTTTATATTCTTCTGATGGGCAACAGGCTGACCCTAGATTTCAGACATTTGTCATGAACAGTGACTGATCTCGCTTTCTCTCCATTCGTCTTCTAGGGACAGAGGGCGGGGCTACACGTGTCGACCAGCAGCTCGCAAGGGGCGGTTCCATCTTTCTCTGCTCCGCCCAGTCTTCAGCCTTTCTTTTTGGGCGATGACTCCGCCCCCAGTGGAAACCCCCTCTCGCCTTCTCCCCCTCATAGTGTAAGGGTCAACTCTGCATGCAGGTGTAATGGCAATGAATATATGTGTGTGGGTGGCAGTTACAATCCAAATTAAGAAGCGTAAATTATGCTCAACACTGTGTGTGTGTGCGAGTGTACATACAGGTTTCACACAACAAAACAGTTTTTGGTGGGTTCTTATATTTCTGGTTAACATAATCTATTTCAGCCATGTGAATGGGAGTGCGTGTGTGTGCGCGGGTGTGTGTGTGTGTAAGAGAATGATGGGACTCTCTCCCTCTCTCTCCCTCTCTCTCTCTCTCTCTCTCTCTCTCTCTCTCTCGCAGACGGAGGTGTGTTTGAGCCTCGACCAGCACGCACTGTTCAGTCCCCCCTCCCCATCCCCCAAACAGACGTGCACCTCCACTCAACCTGGGAAGGTACAACACACCCGTCTGCCAGTCCTTTACTCTCTTTATCTTTCCCTCTCTCTGTTCATTCTTTCTCTCATTCTCTGTCTATCCTTTCTGTCTCTAGCTCTGTCTATTTGCTCTGTCTCTGTCTATTCTTTCTCTCTGTCTGTCTTTCCTCCATCTATCCTTTCTCGATCTCTCTCTGTCTATTCTTTCCTCTCCTACTTCACATCGTTCCATAACCCTGTCCTCTTCCTGTTCCTGTGTGGGTGTGGTCTGAAGCCCTTCCCAGTTTTAACTATGACTCCGCCCTGTGGTGTGTAACCGTGTGTTTTTCTGTCCGCAGGAGAATGGCTCTAGTCAGCACATGGACGACCTGTTTGACATCCTCATTCAGAGTGGAGGTGAGAGAGAGAGAGAGAGAGCGGGCGTTCCTCAGTCACTGAGCAGTGTCAGAGTGCAGCGTTATTTCCGTCTGTTTCCTTTCACGTGTTAATTTCAGTTCTTTATTTCCCCCCCCTCAGAGATCTCAGCCAGCTTCAAAGGCGAGCCAGACCCCGCCCTCTCACGCCTCCGCCCCAACACCCCGCCCCCTTCGCCTGCCCATTCCTCCAACCAGCTCTCACCCGCCCCCGCGACTTCCCAGCAGCCCCTGGGAGGAGAGCCTCAGCCGCCGTCCTCCGCAGAAGGTGACGGTAGTGCGGTGGGAAGCGGCCGTCTGGAGGACTTCCTGGAGAGCACCACTGGAAAACCGCTGCTGGGGGCGGAGCCCGGCGGGCCCTTGACTTTGATTGACGACCTCCACAGCCAAATGCTTAGCACCTCCAGTATATTGGACCAGCCCCCCTCCCCCATGGACACCTGCGACCTGAGCTTCACCCCCCACCCTACAGGACTGGACTTTGGAGACCCCGCTCTGGACACCATGGACTGGTTTGACATGACCATGGGCGGGGCCGGCAGTGGGGGGGCGGGCCTGGCACCTCTCAGCTCCCACACGCCCCCTAGTGTCTTTTCAGCAGACTTTTTGGACAGCTCTGACCTGCAGCTGCACTGGGATTCCTGCTTATAGCTGTGAGGTCTTTACCCACACCCCCTCCCCCCACCAAAAAAAAACAAAAAAAGCTCTTAATTCTCTCTGTCTCCTCTCAGTGATACGCTCACTCCATACACTGGTTCTCTCTCTGTCTCTCTCCCCCCCCCACACTCTTAAATGGACTCACACACAGACAGGCAATCAAATTCTCACTTCTCTTTAGCATCCATTAATCAGAAACTGTTCAGTCAGAATCCTCTGTATATAGGAAGCCCAGACACATTATTAGCTCACTGCTATCTCTCAGTCTGTATGACGCTGAGAATCTGAAACTTGCCTTCATGGCTACAGTACCAACACCATGACACCAGAGACCAGCCCTTAATTCTAAACAGCCTCAACCAAAACCTTAACTGCACCCTGACCTGAGTAACACGCGTTATTCAAATACATGCAACAAGGGTGCGCAAGTATTTTTGTCTTCTGTTTGTGCAAAAGTCTGTTACACGCACACGCACGCACGTGCACACATGCAGGGTCCGAAACGTGAGCAGGGCACCTGTACATGATCTGCAGTAGGAGGAGCGACTCTAAGTAGGAGGGTGTCTCTAAGAGTGCCACTTGCTGGAGCTATATTCTGCTGAAATCTAGCTTCACACAGAGTGAGGATGTGTACATATCACTAGGGCGACAACGATGATGCATTCAGGGTATCTTTTTGCGCTTGCTCTCCCTCCCCCCCCCCTCCCCCCAACGTTTGCACTGACTGACCAATGGCGGGGTTGGGGTGGGGTGGGGTGGGGTGGGGGTCACTGTAGGAGTCACTCTAGAGAACCTTCTCTGAATACGCACTTAAGCTGGCCTGTCTTTTCTTCTGGTGTCAGTAAAGCACCCAATGAAATGGACTCTTCTTAGGTTTATTACCCGACCATACTGCATTGCTGTATTTGGTATACATAAACTATTCATTTTACCTGCTTTGGAATGTTGGTAATATGTGGTTCAAAAAATATTTGGACGTTTTTTTTTTTATATAAAAAAGGAAATATTACTCCTTGAAAATAAAAAAAAAATTAAACTTTTGATGGGTGTGGGTGTGTTTTGCAGGAGAAGGTGTGGTGAGTGAATATGCGAGAACTATATGTGTGCGAGTGTGTGCACATGCACTGTTCGAGTGCCTGTGTGTGCATGCTTGAATGTGTGTGTTTGAAGTGAGGTGTCTGGGCTGTATGTTTTAAGTGAGGTGTCTATGTTTGCTATTTGTGCGTGTGTGTGTGTGTGTTTGAAGTGAGGTGTCTATGTTTGGTGTACATGCATGTGTGTGCACGTGCGTATGATTGAGGTTTCCGGGGAAGACTGTACTTTTGCGTGTCTGTCTGTTATTGAGCTGAAAAATGTGGATGCGTCCCAATGGTCTGATCATCAGGTGACCTTCTTTCAGCCAGTTGGACGGTGCCAACACCGCTGCGGTAGGTGAGAGTCACAGGTGAGAGTGAGAGTCACAGGTGAGAGTGAGAGTCACAGGTGAGAGTGAGAGTCGGCATTATTCAGTGTCTGACGCCAGCCAGGAGCGGCAGTCCTGCCACGCACACACCGCGTGTGAGACTGGAGGGAATGTTCCGGAGGTGGTCTTGTGCCAGGTTTCTCCTTGACGATTGTACCCCCTGAGCTGATGTTCGGACGGAGCGCGTTGCTGTTATCTCCCGTGTGAACGGTCTGCCGGACGGGCTGATGTCGCCAGCGTAATTATCTAAACAGACTTCGGGTCGGCGAATCGATCCATCACCGCGTGGGATAATCACAGCAGCCCGCCATTTCACAGACCGCCCTGGAGAGGCGCGGCCCTGCGCTGGTAATGACCCTGTTTCACAGGACTCATCGCATCGCAGAGAGCGCCGCCTCACGGGGGCCCGGGGAGCGGGAAGGAGAGGCGGAACGTCACACCTGAGCGAGTGGCCAGGTTTGCCCTTCAGACCCGGACTCGGAGCCGGTGAGTAAAATCGTCGGCCATTGCTGATTGAAGTGGACTCTAAGTGCGCGGCTTGGGCCAGCGATGGCGTTTAACAAGGAGATGGCTGTTCCAGGTTTTTTTTTCTTTTTCTCCCCGTAACAGTGCCTTGGAGGACTGCGTTTTGTGTCGCACAGTTCCGGCCCATCTCCCTTTCCAGACGATTAGCTCGTCTGTGTGGTTTAGTGCCGCTCGGTCGGGGACTCGGGAAGGGCCGGCCAATTCATCAAAACAGTCTCGTCCAGCTCGCGCCCGTGGTTTCATTAACCCTTTCATTTCCTGTAAACTCCTGTCAAGGGTGTGCTTGGCGAACGGGTGACCCCCTTATTTCCCCTCTCACCACTTACCCCCCCCCCACTCCCAAAATGCATCCGAGGGCAGCTTTCAGCCCTAATTGAAAACTGAACGACTGACCGCGCAGGTCTCCCAGTGAAGTGTTCTCATTTCTCCGGGCTAATTAAAAGCTTCGCTCGCAGGCCCGTGCTGATGTGTGGGGTTCTGCCGCGTAATTAATTTTCCGTACAGGAGGAATCCATCAAGTTTACGGCCTTTATCGCCACACGCCCCCCACCCCTGGCTTCTAAACCAGCTGTATCGATTAGGAGGCGGCCTGTGGAGTACTCACGGATTCCCTTGGCAAATCCTCCCACTAAAATTTTTTTCCTTTGCTGTAACACACACTGCATAACCTCCCACACATGGCGATGGTTTTTAAAAGAGGAGGAAGAGGATGAAACGAGATATAAATTGCTGTGTGAATTGGGCCTCGTTGTGAAAAGGGGCAGGCGAGGAACAGTCATTGCTCTGGGAGACCACCAGAGGGCAGTGTGGCCCTTGAGAATAAGTGTGCGAAGTCCTTCTGTCATGGGAGAGAATATCCGGCCAGATATATACACTGCGCTTCCTCGCGAGGCTGGAGTTTAATTGAGTTTATACATGTGGAATGGGATGATCGATCCATCCATCTATCTAATGAAGTCTCTATCAATTTCTGTCTCCCACCCCCCGCTCCACCCCCCTACCCAGTGAACGTGATTGATGTGGCGGACGCCAGACCTGACACACTGACTTACTGACGACATGGAGCCACCGACAGGCTGAAGCTGACGGCCCAAAGCCCGCTGGAACCTGCCTGATTCATACACCTGCAAAGGAGCAGGCCTCGGTGCTGACCGCTTGTCTGCGGCTAACCCGCCGTACCGTGGCTGCTGGGCAGTGTTCGCGGCCGGTTCTTCGTTTGGCTCGGTCTCGGTCTATGCGCTCTTTTCTCTATTTCGACTCCTCCGTCTGCACCCTCCGTTTCTCCGTGGAGTCTGCGACCTCCCTGGCTGTGGGCTGACAGCTGCTGGGAGCGGAGGGAGGGGCAGAGAGATTGATAGAGCCATCATGGGCAATGCGCAGTGGTAGAAAAGGGGGCTGTGGGGCGGGGGGGGAGGGGGGGGCGTGTTAATGGATGACACCAGCCTATGCGCCCCAACCGCTACGGCTGTTGGCTGTCGTAAACCCCTGCCCCCTCCACCCAGGCATGAGCCGCTTCCATAGCCCCAGGCCCCCCGACAGTCACACAACTCACGATCAATCAGGGCATTAGCGGTATTAGCATTGCGGTGCTGCTGTGGCCAGCGTCGTTCATCTCGGCCATACCTGGGTTCTCCGTTCTTGTTCTTTGTTCTCTCTTTGTCTTTTGCATTCTTTCTGTGCACACTCTTGTCCCCCATCCTCTTTTGTCCTGCCCCCCATTGCTCCTGTATTCTGTACATAGTCCTCTGCCCTGATGTTTTCTCATATTTCCAGCCCACTTCCTCTTATTCCGTCTCACTGCCAGGTAGCTGCGTTTAACTCACTTTTGAGAAGACTCATGAAGACGCACACACACACACACACACACACACAATGTGTGACAGCTTTATGAAGACATATACACACACTTGAGATGCTGTATGAAGACACATATTCATACACACATACACTTGAGATTTAAGACTTGTGTACTCACACTCTATGCTGCTTTGCAAAGATGCAGATACTGGTGCGCGCACACGTTTGACGCAGGTTTATAAAGACATAGATATGCATACACACTCACGCGCACACACACACTAGAAAGGACTATAGAGACCTACATATCTGTGGCATTTTAGCCGTCTTTGTTAAAAACACTTATACACAGTTGTGACTGCTTTATTAGGACACGTCCCCACACACACACACACACACACACACACACTTACACTCATACAGACATACGCGATTGAGAATGATGAGTACACACACACAAATCCACAAAAAACGGCATCATTTTTCTCATACAACTTTTATTTTTTAATCAAGTTATACAAAGAACACTTAGTAAGGTTGTTTCTATAAAGAGATGCTTAAAAAGTCAAACAAACTTGACTTGTTATCCTTAAAAATAATAATCGGTACAACATAAACTTCATCATCATCCTCATCAGCCTCAGCATCCTTATTGGCCTTTTCCCTATATAGTCTGGCAACTAGAAATCTCAGAAGCTTAAACTGGGCTTGGTCTAATCGATACTTGGCCGAGACACATCTGGGTTGAGTTGGGTCACTACTGTAAATGACGTTGTTGGTGAAGGTTTACTGTTCTTTGCCAATTAATTTAAAGCAGTGTTCCTGCACGGTGATGGGGATGCTGATCGGTAGGAGGTGCAGCCAAGGTGTCAGTGGCGCCATGCCGAGTGCTGACGCACTACAGAATTCCACATTGAATCCTTGTGTGATGTCACACAAGGTTTCATTGTCTCCCCACATACTGTTACTGCTACTGTTCAGTGTTTATATGTGCCACCCTCACCTGCTTGAATTCTCTGTGGTGAGTTCAAGTGATCTAATGAATATTGCTGCAGTAATTCATAAGCGTACAGGGGGTTTTCGATACGAGTGAAGTTGTGTCACATTCATTACCCCAGCTCCATCACCCAGATTGCAGAACGAGAGCAGTGACCTCTTCCTGACAACTGTCCGGGTCGACAGTACTCCCATAAAAGATAATTTACCATCTGAGATACAAGCGTGTTTCAGTGGACTGAGGGACATGTGTGTACGTTTGTACTGCACTGTACCACAGCCCTTGCTCTATGACAGGAACTGTTGCTTTAACTAAAGTGGCATGTTAAATAGCATCACATTATACCTTCCTCTAGGGGCTCTGACACTTTGTTTTTCCCCCCCTCCCTAGTGTTTTTTTTTTTTTTAATTTACATTTTTGCTGAAACTGTTTAACCGGAGTGGCTCAGGTAAATTACATTTATTCAAGGTTAAGCTAACGGCGCCCTGAAAGGGCGTTTGAGCCATCTGGCCGCGGGTTCGGTGCGCTAATCGCCGCGCGGACCTGCGCGTGTCCGTACGCTGGCGGCTCTGAGACAGACGCGGCCGTGCTGTAGGCCTGCCCGCCCTGCTTCTGCCTAAACCCCTGGTTCCTTATGCCTGCTGAGTCCACTGTGGCGTACCTGCGGCTGGCACGGCCAATCAGGGGTGGCGCTTATATTCTATTAAATGTCCGATTTCCATCCTCTTTATCAGTAAATGTGCCGATCGAATTAGGCTGATCGAAGTGATTGATCATCTGTGGTTGTTTTTGCTTTTGTTTTACGCTACCAGGGGTTTATCTCTACCTGACCATGGCACCTCTAACACGACGTTCCGTCCAACCTGTACGCCACCTAGTCGTAAAGGGTTCGTCTTTTTATATCCTGCCCCCGCACCAATGGTTCTCAAAGATTGTTTTGTCGATCTCAAAAAATACATCTGTCGCATTTTTGGTCACTTTTGTTTTCCAACTTATGGGGAATCCTGCCAAAACAGAACGCTTGTCCAGTCGAGTTTGTGGAGTATATCACGCAAAAATGTGCAACAAAGATGTTAAATTTTCAGGCTGTCCACAGCATGGATGTAAAATAAGATAGATTTTTATATCTTCAGTATGGTCCACAGGCTAGTAGTGCACTGGCCCAAACAGATCAGCAAAGCTTTAACCCAAACCACACCCAGTATAGCAAAGCGTCCATCAGCTCCACATTAGATAAGGTCATTTCTCTATCGATAAAATCATTTCATACCGTGGAAAGAACATTTTCATTAAGTGAAAACATAATAACATTAAGCATTTTAAAAACGCATCAATAATGGGCAATTTTAACAAAGCTACATATTTCGTGTACATGTAGCATACAGTAAATCTCGTTATAGAAAGGTAAATTTACAATACCAAAGTACCGTATACGCTTAACATTTTATATAGGATAGCGGCAATGTGTGACATTTTAAAATTGGTGCAGTGTATTTTGACATATATTACAAATTATCCCTTGTCATTATAATTTTACTCTTAGCATAGTGTTTTCATTTTAATAGGTTTCTGCCACAGCTGGGTAATGTCGTCCACTGAAATCCCCCAGGGCATACGTGTGTAAACATGTTTATTTATAATGTACACATTATTTACACATTTTTTAATGTAAATATTTAACTTTTTTGCTCTATTCTTTACCCTGAACTGGTAATAAGGAATGGCATAGTCAAATGCATATGTAAACAGAAAGTGTTTTTAAGAGCTGCTAGAGGGATTATTTTCCATTTCCATCATTACAGAAGAAGCTGTAGTTATACTGCCCCCTCCCCCAGCAAATCCACGTTAAGTGCCAAATGCCTTGAGTTCTTAGGAATGTCTGCATTTGGACTGACTTACGTCCCACAGCCTTTTTGATGTTTAAATCGCACGTTTCTTTTTTGTTAGTCTGTTTTCGGTTCAGGTAGACATTTTAAATTCTCACAGATCAAACGCAGCTTCAATCCTGACTTGTATTTCAATGTGCTTCTGCGTAAGAGTACTGGCCTTCTTTTAGCACATCTACGGAGAAGCGTCTAGCCTGCTCTTGTCAGAAAAATGTAAAATTTTCTCAGATCAGAATTTTCCAAAATATTTCTGCCAGATAACAACCCAGTAATGTTCCCAGCCAAATCCGAAATGAAGCTTTGAGCTAACAGACTCTGACACTACAATCTGACTGACCCTAAACATAGACAATATTTACTTCCTTGCCAAAAATAAAATAAAACACACAAGTTGCATTCAGTTATTTTAAAAAGCCCTTATATAAACCAAGTATTTAACAAAGTTCATTTGCTGGCAAATCGTACAGTATGTACATGAGTGTCCATCAATCGAACATACTGCCAAAAGCATTGGAACTGCATGATTTACCACATACTGTATTATAGCTGTACAGAAATTCAAAATTTGGTCTCATCTGTAAATGATGCTCTCCTACAACACTTAAAATACAATTTCTATGTGAACACATACATGTATGTTTTATATGTTCACACTAACTGGAAAAAAAAAATCACAGACGTCAAACACTGCAGGATAAATCGCTGGACGGGAGCAAATGCATGGTTTTACGTTCAGAATCTGGAAGCACTTCAATTGTATCTGCCAATGCTATGTTTTTGATGCATCAATCAAAATATTAAAAAAAAAGAATATATTTATATATTGCTAGAGATAAAAACTTGCGTTTATATGGCCGGTTACGTTCAGACCCCTTTGCGCTCCAGTATTAAGGGTGTTTCCCCAAGCTGCTCTTCACACAGAGCAGTAAAAACTCGGTACGCTCCTTCGGGGAGTTCCACGTGGAGTCATTGTGTTGTACGGTGTCGTTTCTTCCTCGGTTCTAAGATGAGGCAGTCTGGACCAGCGACCCCATGATGGAAGTAAGGAGCCAGAACAGAGGAGGTGATCAGTGAATGTATCACTGCACCCCAGTGCCTTGAAGAGAAACCCTCACTGTACCTAGCTCAGTGTGGAGGAAGTCAAATAACCAATCAGGCAGCTCCCTTATGACAGAGGACGTGTCCGTTTCCTGCGCTAGCTATGATGTCACTTCCTTTTTCTGTACCGTCCACTCAGCCCTCGTCAGATTGAGTGGGCTTTCTCCATCCCTAGTGACCCACAGCCCGAAAGCTTGTCCCACACAAGAACTAACGTGACCCTGCTTTCTAAATTAATCACCATTTTCTTTCGTTTTTCTCTTCTCCTCTTCCCAAAAAAAATCCTCTCAGCGTTCCTGGTTGGACCTATGGCATGCTGGCCTGTTAGCCGGGGGTTTGGTGGGAATAAGAGGCGGGGTTTCTGTTTCAAAATGGAAACCGGTAAAAAGAGGCCTGAGGGCAAAGGGCTGTCAGCGCGTGACGATTGGTCCGTTTTAGGGGACGTCCTTCCTCCTCTGGTCACGGTCCACAGTGCCCGCTGCACCGCGGCGGTCTGTTACCTGACCGCAGCGGTGTCGTTTGCATGAAACATCCCAAAATCCCAGTCGGCCAATCAGCAGGAACCCTGTCCTATTGCTCCCCGTTTCCCCAGTCAGGAGTCTAGCAATCTGCTGTGCTTCGGCTGCTCTGGCTCACCTTTGAAGGACCAGTGTAATCCCCCTTTGAAAGCCGAGGCGGATGTGTCCTTATTGCTTATGAAAGTACATCGTATTGCTTTGTGTCCAATCCAGGCTGTGCCACTGACATATCCCGTACAGGACCTCCCACAAAGGGATTGGTTGGAGGAGCAGAAGCATTCAACATGGATGCTGGCTGACTGCGCGCTGACAAGACCTCCCAGTCCACATTGTTTTGGCATTTGAAGACCCACAATGGAGGCTCCTATCCTTTCTCTCAGCTTTAATCAAATAAGTGACGCTTTTCACAGAGACTGAATTACACCCGGTGCAGTGTAATGCTATTGGAATCATGCATACTGTGCGCCTGTACCTGCCTGCGACAGCCGCCGAAATTCTCTGGCCCTGTCTGCGACCCTATGACAGCTCGTCTGGATGTCATAAGCGGTCATGCGGTCTCATGAACACTGTCGTTGTGCCGTGGTCCTGACAGCACTGCGCGGGTTACAGAGAACTGTCACCCTGAGTCCGGCAGGCACTGCGATATCCTAACCACAAAAACCCAGATCGTGCATGCTACTGTATCAGACGGTCGTCTGCCATGCTGTCTGTGCGCTGTCATTAATTAAACTCGCCCCCCTCTGTGCCCCCCCCCCCTCCTTCCCGCCCCCACAGGGGCAGGGAGTCGTGCGTCTGTGAGCAGCTTGGAAGATCGTGCGGGTACGAGCGCCAGAAGGTTCTGCGATCAGTCACGCTGTCTGCAGAAAGGGAGGGCCAGAGGGGCGGAGTCGGAACGCGTGCCGTACGTTTTGGGTAAACTGCCGGAGACGCATCGCTGGCACCGGCTCCACCCGTCTGCTCAGACCCTCCGCCAACAAAAAAAAGAAAACTTTACCGCCCCACGCCGCGGTAAAGAACAAAAAGCAGACCGAGGTCGAGTGCTGGCATGGACGGACTACGACCAACCATTGACCCCCAAACCACGGCGAACCATGGTAACGGCACATGCAACCGGTGTAACCGCGGAGACTGTTCCGAAAGGTTCCATGCAAGTGAAATGGTGCTGGGTGCTGAAACGGCTCAGGGGTGTCCCTCAGTTTGGGCTGACCATCGCACTCCTCCCTGCCTCCGGAATGTCATCCTTCTGTTTTTACAGAGTGCTTCCACCTCCTGAGCCTTAGCGTCTGAGCCTCAGCATGGCCCCTAGCCTTTATATACAGGAGAACAATACATTTATGCTAAACATGTAACATCAAAATGTCAAAAGGTCAATGTCAATATCATAGTCATAATCATGTATGCAAAGTTCATGCACCATACTTAAAATTCTGCAAGCTTTAAAGTGTTTTTTTTTTCTTCTCATTTGTTAATCCCATAAAACTGTATATTTCAGTTCAGATTCCTGCAACTCAGCTGCTGTCAACGGTAGGCCCCAATGCCTTTAGTCCAAGACTGAGCTCAGGAATAATCTTACCTATTCCCTAATCTAACCTATTCCCTGATCGCAAATCCCCAACAACGACATCTTCGATTAAGTGTGACCCCGAGTCTAGGCCAGAAGTGATCTCCACACGAGCACGGTGATTCATCTTCTCCGTCGCCCTCTTCTTCACTGGCCCGTGGGCCGCGCCCCAAATTGTTTTACCCCTCACTGACACCGGTGGCTTGATTTAAAGCTGTGTTCTGTGACCTTGTTCATACCTGTACAGAACGTCCTTTACTCTTCACGCGTCACAGACCAGTTGAGGGGGAAAAAATGGAAAAATCTTATGGTAGCTCTGCGGGCTGACAGGGCTGAAAAGGCAGCGTATATCTCTCTTCCCCCGGAGTCCCGCTCGCCTGGTCGCCCCGGGTCCCACGCACTCTCATGCAGCTCTGGTGTGGATTCGGGAATATCTTTCCCACCTTTCTGCCTGCACCCCCACCCCTTCCCCCGACCCAGACATTTGTTTCGTTCTTCTATATGATTTGCAGGGGCAATCCTTCAGGTGTGTCGTATTGGAAGCTCATCAGAGAGGGCAGGATCATGGCATCGTCCCTGCCGGTGTGGAGTTGAGGTGTCCTGGGGGGGCGGGGGGTGGGTGGTGGTGGTGGTGGTTGTCTTCAGCTCTGAACAGGCAGGCTCAGAAACACAAAACACTGACAGCATGGGGGAGACTGGCTCACAGGGAGGTTGGGGAGGTTAGAGAATCCAGACTGAACATGGACCAGGGAAAGACGGAGAGAGGGTGATTTAGCGCATGGAGTGGGGTGGTAGTGTGGGCCGAGGCTAATGGCTTGTTAGGCTGAAAGGGGGCGGGCGGGGGGGTGGGGGGGGGAGCGCTGTTCATTAATAATTACAGGTAATAAAATCTGGGGGGGGAGGTCACATATGACTGCTACTCGCTCACTCCTCCACATCTCCCGTCGAAACGCCGGAAGTCGCTTTCCCTCTCTTTCTCTCTCCCGGAACGCCTGTTCTCACACCGTCACCTCTGTCTTGCTGTTGGTGGGAAGCCCCTTGTTTTTCTGGTGCTGTGAAGGGTGCGACGTGTGCCCGTACCCCAGGGGCTGAGAGAACAGCTCCGGGAGCGTCTCCACGCTGTACTGCCTCCTGTTGGAGAAGGCCTGGTGGCGGCTGGAGGGCTGCCCCAAGTTTGAGGGTGTTTGCTGGGCATGGCTTTTGGTGGGATCCCAGGCTTTGAAGGCCGAGCTGGAGGTGAGCGGGTGCGTGTTGGTCTTGGAGATCTTGGGCTTGGCCAGCTGGCTGGGGGGTATGGTGATCGCCAGGGGGGCGTGGATATCGGGCGGCGGGTGGAAGGGCTTGTCCTTGGGGTGGAAGGCTATTGGCTGGAAGGTAGGAGGTGGAGCCTGATGATGGGAATAGTCAATCATAGGGTAATTCTTGTAGTAGTCTCTGGAGCTTGTGTCTATGCAGGAAGGGTTCAAAGAGAGAAGAGAATGATAGACAGGTGTTAGCAGTATGCTATTCTCTTTCATTTTCAAGACAAAGCACCTCTCAGTTTCCTGTCTTATGTACAGTCTTGGAAACATCTAGTGAACAGCAGCTGTGTTTCTTCTTTATACAAATAAGGTGTAAATTAGACCGTATCAGTGGCAGTACTGTAGTATAGTTTTAGTTATAAATAGTGCTACATTATCAGTCATTACTCCAGTGTTTGTAAAACATACTCCTGGGGCCTCTTGTGTAAATTGTCATTCCAGTTGAGCTTTTAATTGGCCACTGTAGGTTTGATTGAGCCGTTTATGTGTGCTATAAGTTCCTTTGTGATAGAAATTCTGTTGGACCTAAAATGCAGTTTGCATTTCTTAAATAAGTAAATATATTTTACTCCATCCGTATTGCTCCAAAAATACGATCTATGGCTCTTTCTTTGGGCCTTGGTGTGTCCTTTTGGAGCAATTTGGACTTAACAAAAACCAGAAACATCTCTGACACTTCTATATTAGCTCTTACAAAAAAACTTACAAGTCCATATGTGCACAAAACAGTACGGTATATTTCTGTAAGGGCTGGTTGCCTGTGCTTGAACCGGAGACTCAATTTTTGAGGAGCGTTCTGCAAGGGTAAATCCTCTAACGACACATTGTTATTTTGCTATTCTGAAGTGGGCCAGCGTAGTATGATTACATTTCATGTCAGGTGTCAGGAAAGCTGAACTGCTGAAGATGGCCGCACAGAACAAGGCATGCCAGTGGGCATCCGAAAAAGCTCCGCCCACAATAGGAAGAAGAGACAGAAAGAAGACATCTCTGAATGGGGGGGGGAAACACATAGAAGCAACAACCGCGGCTAACAAGTGAGCGGGACTTATTTGAGCGGAGTAAAAATAGTCTTGGGCTGAAGTGTCTTGTCGGATTAGCACAGAAGTCCTGAGTGTTGCTCCTCCGTGGCCTCCAGCCCGAACCCCTCAGACACTAACAACCTTGTTTGGCTCACTGTTTTCTCAGTTATGTTTTTTTTAAATTTTATTTATTAATAAATGTTCCCCCCCCCCCTCCCCCCCAGGCCTTTCTCCGTTGATCAGGTTTGAGCTCCAGAGAGGAGAAATGGCAGCTGTCGAGCCAGAGCAGGTATGCTGGTACTCATACATATGGTTATTTATTTTATTTTTTTTGAGTGGGAGTGAATGGCATTGGGTAGATTAACTGCACGCATGTGTGTTGGGCTGTACCCACAGTGAGAGTGTATATCACGCAGGCGATAATGGCGCCTTCACCATGGCCAGAAATTACAACCGCTTTGGCCAGGGCTCTGCATGGAATTCTGGCCAAAACTCTGGCTTTAGAGGACTTCTAAGGACACGGGAGGAGAAATGAGTGTAATGTCCTCACAATGACTGCTGATTTGCACAGGTAGTACAGGAAAGTCCCCGCAGGGAATGTGTGCGTGTATGACGGATAAGCGGGGCACTTGTCACAGTCTCCATCCTATTTCTCACCCTCGCTACTGCATCGGTTTCTCTTTTCCTCTCTTTCTCTCTCTCTCTCTCTTTCTCTTACCCGCGCCCAAGCGGAAATTCGCAGGTCGTTAGCATTTGATTAAGATTTAATTATGTCTGTCCTGATCCAGGCCCTGCTGCTGCACCTGGCAGAAGTTGGCCCGCTCCCTCTGTTCCTCTCTCCTCCACTCCTCCCCCGCCTCCCTTCTGCCCTTTCTGTGACTTTGCCCACACAGTTTTGTTTATTGCCCCCTTTTATGGGTAATTCAGTGGGTGGGGCAAAAGAAGGTTTGTACATGGTGTGTGTGTGTGTATGCACATATGCACAAGTGTGTGTGAATGTGAAAAAGTGTGTGTGTGTATGTATATGCACATACATGCACGTGTGTGTGTGTGAATGTGAAAAAGTGTGTGTGTGTATGTATATGCACATACGTGCACGTGTGTGTGTGTGTGTGTGTGAATGTGATAAAGTATGTGTGTGTGTGTGTGTGTGTGTGTGTCTGCATGTGTATACGTGTGTTTCCATCTGTCAGCTCAATCAGTGTCTGTATGCTCACAGGTATTCAGCAGAGGCTGGAGTCTGTGCATGTTCCCATACTTTATCGAACGAACATTCCCACAATGCACCACAGCCTCCGCCAAACATCACCGGGATTTCCAGCACTCGGGTGACATGCAGAAATGTAAGCATAGGGAAGCGTCAGTATTTCGTTAGCCCTGGGAATAACCTCTGGGCCGCTGGGAGTTCATGTTTCTGTACCCCGTCGCTGCTACGGGAGATACGTCTGCTTTCTCTCCGTCTCTGGCAGTGACGGTAAAGCTGGTCGCCCTGTACACGAACCCCCTTTCACAGATCTGGTCCTACGCCTTCACTGTCGCTGTTCCAACGACTCATTTTGCAGGCGGTTTAAAATTCTAAATCCGAATCGGGCGATGTTTTGAGCAGCGGTGACGTACGCTGGAAATTGACTATTTCTCGCTGTGTGGTTCCAGGTCCTGATTGGGTAAATCCTTACACGCTTCGTTATACGGTGGGGTTGAGTCAGATCGGATGACGCCTTCTCATTTTACCACCCCTCGCACTTCCTGCTCTGTGAGGTTTTTCATTTCTAATATTAGCGGTTGAACAGAAGTTGGTTTGTTTGTGCTTACGCAACAAAGAGGAGGGGCCTGAAATAAAGAAAAAATACATTTTGATGTCTCGGTGGCCCTCATCAGATTAGCCAAATGTTTTAGGAAGGCTCAGACTGAAACGTATTTTCACCTAATTAAAGGGTTTTTTCTTTTTCTTTTTCAAATTTTCATTTCATTTTGATGTCAGAAAAGCCGTCTTAAGCAAGCATTTCTCTTGGTGTGGAGCAATGTGATCTGTTGAGATTACAGGCTTGCGAGTTAAAAATTTTGCGATGTTTGTATAAAATGGGCGTGGCCGCTGGGCCTGGCTCCCCAGGCTGCCTCCGTTTTATTGCATAATCGAGCCAGGTTATTGAAGGAATTATGTAACGATGTTGGCTTTTCACTGAGTTTGATATTCTAATATGTGAAAGCGGACGGTGGCGTCTAAGTGCTTCCTGTCTGTTTGTATACACGTTGGTGGATATGTATATTGAATATCTTTGAACAAGCACCAATGTGCCCTTGGTAATGACCGATGTATGTATGTGCCCATTGGCAAGTATCTTTGCCTCTACTGGTTGTCTGGATATATCTGCTGTGCATGCGTGCACGTGTGTGTGTGTGTATGTGTATGTGTATGTGTGCATGAGTGTGTGTGTGTCACTGCAGCCTTGAGCCTTAAATCCTCTTCACCACAGGAGGGGATGATGTCACTCAGTCTTTCTATCAGAAAACTGTCACCACTGACATTTCACTCCTGTTGAAGGTCTGGGTCCTGTCTAGTATTGATGTGCATGCGTGTGTATGTATGTGCGTGTATGTAATGTATGTGTGTGTGTGTGTGTGTCCGCGTGTGTGTGTGTGTGTATGTGTGCATGTGTGCGTGTGTATGTGCTTGTGCGTGTGTGCGTGTGTGTGTGTGTGTGTGTGTATGCGTGTGCGTGTGTGTGTGTGTGTGTGTGTGTGTATGTGTATGTGTGTATGTGTGAGTGTGTGTGCTTGTGCGTGTGCATGTGTGTGTGTGCATGTGTGTGTATGTGTGTTTGTGCGTGTGTGTATGTGTGTGTGTGTGTATGTGTGTTTGCATGTGTGTATGTGTGTTTGTTTGCATGTGTGTGTATGTGTGTGTGTGTGTGTATGTGTTGTGCGTGTGGTGTGTGTGTGTATGGTGTGTGTTGTGTGCGTGTGTGTGTGTGTATGTGTGTATGTGTGTGTGTGTGCGTGCGTGTGTGTGTATGCGTGTGTGTGTATGTGTGTATGTGTGTGTGTGTGTGTGTGTGTATGCGTGTGTGTGTGCGCGTGCGCGTGCGCGTGCGTGTGTGTGTGTGTGTGTGTGTGTGTGTATGTATGTGTGTGTGTGTGTATGTATGTGTGTGTGTGTGTGTGTGTGTATGTGTGTGTGTGCTTGTGCGTGTGCGTGTGTGTGTTTCCGGGCGAGCTGCAGTGCTTACCCACAGCCTTGAGGGAGGTGTACTTGTTGAAGCCCAGCCCAGGCATGTTGAGGTTGTTGTGGGGGTGAGAGAGCGCCATCGCTGGGCCAAGCGGGGGGTGAGAGGCGTTGTTCAGGTGGTTGTGATCTAGGAAAGAAGAAAGAGAGTCGGAAAAAGAGTCAATGCAGAAACCTGGTCCCAGAATCCATTGCGGCTCATGTGGCGGCAGGGTTGCATTGCCGCCCTTCTCAGCTCTGTGCATGCTGGGATAGAAGCCGTGGTCGCAAACCTCAAAAGCGAAAGTATCTGAACGCTAAACCGCGAGCGTTTTCCTTTTTATGCTCGTTCTCAGTGGTACGCTTTCCAGACGTTCCCTATTTTCACATTTCCTCCCGGTTCTGAAGGCTCGAGCTTAAGCCTCTTTCTGCGCCGCGGCGCCTGCCGATAATTCGGGAGCCGTGCCGACGGGCACGGGCTGTCCCGCTGAGCCATTGGCTGAGCGGCGGCGGCAGTGCGCTGTGCTCGGCGAATCGCGCGGGCCGGCCTCGCATCCGTCTCGCAGCGGGGTCCGTCCTCTAATGCGCTGTCTGCTGAGGCTGGGTGCGCTGCAGATCGTCACCACGTGTGTGTGTGTGTGTGTGTGTGTGCGCTCGGGCTACCTGTGGCCAACCTGTGCGGAGCGCATGGAGGGGCATCCCATTAGGAAGAGTGAAAAACTGTAATTCGGTTGTGTTTCTGAGGGAAACTGCAGTGCTGGCTTTTCTGAGGACACTCAGTGATTTTATATTCCGGAGCGCACAGACACGTCGACGCTGTTGGGAACGCTGCTCTGTGCTTCAGCTGCCATCAACCTGTCCCAGATTTTAGACATGCCTGTTTCTTAATCCTGCTATGGCATATCTGTCTTTCTCTCTCTCTTGCTCTCACTTTCCCTCTTTCCTGCTGTGTGTGTGTGTGTTTTGTGCTTGTTTGGGTGAGTGTGTGTATGTGCACGTTTTTGGGTGTGGGTGTGCATGCACGTTTTAGTGTGTGTGTGTGTTTGTGTGTGTGTGTGTGCATGCATATGTGTTTGGATGTGGGTGTGAGTGTGCATGCGTGTTTTGGTATGTGTGTGTGTGTGTGTGTGTGTGTGTTTGGGTGTGTGTGTGCATGTAGAGAAGGATCTAAACTGCCAGTCCTGCAGGGTTGTTTCTGTGGTGGAAGGATCCCTCAGCAGGAATCAGCCCTGATGATTTCTGACTTGCACTGGTAGAGAGAGAGAGAGAGACACAGTGCACTGAGGGGGAATAGACTTATATGGGCCATAATTTAATGCACTGTGTGTGTGGTCTCTGTGTGTGTGTGCGTTAGTGTGTGTGTGTGTGTGTGTGTGTGTGTGTGCGTTAGTGTGTGTGTGTGGTGTGTATGTGTGGGAGTGCATGTTTGAGTGTGTATGTGTGGGAGTGAGTGTAAGTTATAAAATTAGACGGTAGGCAGTTTCTGCAGTGTACTGGTGCCTGCAGTCCGGGGCCCTAATCCTCAGTGTGAGAGCATGTGAGCCGTTCCCAGGCATAATCAGCTTATTGCACCAAACTGCACATGGAGGAGAGCTAGCGGAGAAGAGGTCTGTGAGATGGAATGAGAGAGGGAGGAAAGACAGTGGAGAGGGAGAATCAGAGTATGACTAATAAATCACAGAAGATGATGAAGGTGCAATATTATACAATGATAATAACAATACAACTAATATTATAATTCTTGCTGATGTTTCAAGAAAAACGTTAACTTTTTATCCAATATGCGTGTGTTCTGTATGTGGAAAGCTTGCTCTAGTTGTTCTGCCAGTGAAGCGTCATTAAATTGAATTGCATTGGAGGCAGAGAGGCAAAGATGCGGAGCCAGAAAAAGTGCAGTGTTCTTTTATAGGCTGCGCTGTTCACCAGGTGATTGGGCGGCTTTGCTTTGCTGCAACACAACAGAACAAATTGCCCCTGACAACATTGGTTCTTAACCTCTTTCTCCTCCTGAGCGCAGACAAACGCGGCGTTCGCCAAGGTGTCGCGGCGTTGCCGTGGCGAGAGGCGGCCGATGGATGGGCACGCCGGCGGACGCTGCGCTCAGCGCCCGTCCTGGCTCCGGAGCCCCACTTTCGGGACCGCGGCCTGCTGCGGTGGCCGGGACGGGTGCCAGGGAATTCTGTCGATGCAATTAGTGGATTTTCACCCCCCGCCCACCTTATGTCCCCTGATGGTTAGTGGCGGCTGTGATGATGGCGTGGGGCTGTAAGATGTCGGAATGAGGGGGTGTGTCTTTCCCGAGGGCCCACTTCTTACCCAAGGGCCCACCTCTTATTCGACGGCCCACTTCTTACCCAAGGGCCCATCTCTTATTCCAGGGCCCACTTCTTATTCCAGGGCCCGCTTATTATTCAAGGTCCTGCTTATTATTTATCCAAGTTGGAGATTCTTAAAATCGGATATAACATTGGACTTTATATTGGACCATGAATTTAAAAAATCTATAGAAAAGCAGAGCATTGCATTTTTTTTAAAGAGCTGATTGCTTGAAAGGGTATAATCACCATTTGGGTTTTATAAGTGGAAAGCCCTGTGGGACACAATTCCCCAAATTTCTTGCATCTGATTACAACGATTGATTTTGCAGCATATTTTAACATCTCCAAAAAATCATCTTCCCTAAAAATAGTTTTAAATTGCACAAAATGAATGTGCCTGACCTTTAATCTCATCACATTTCCATATGCATTTCCACACGTTCTATCGTAGACGATGGATAATTACAAGCTGCACTTCGGAGGGGAAAACACGCCCGTGTTCTCCCAGCTATGGATTCCCACGTCAGGATATCGACGCAGGGATTCAGCGTCCACTCCGCAGGTGCACACCCCAGACCTGAGATTATTAATTATTGACTGGCGCGCGCGTGAGGCCTAACGCCGTCCCTCCAGCGTGCGTGTCGGAGAGAGAGAGAGCCGGCGGCACAGCTGAGACCTTTCCTCAGGCGCTCCGTCGCTGAGGGAGACATCCAAGCAGGAGAACAGCCGATGCCAACCTGCGATGGTGCGATAGTGCTAACTCTGTCGGCTGCCTAATCGTTTTCCTGTCACTATCTGGATCTCAGGAGAAATACAGAAAATGACAGATTTAACAGGGAGGTCATTCAGGGCTGTGCTGACAATAGACCCATTTTCTTTTTTTTTTTTAGATCTCTTTCATTTCTTAGAAGTCGTACAACCGCAACTCGGCAAAATTATTAGCGCGTGATAGCGCGCCGCGGCGAACGCTAATTCGTCCGTTTTTTTTTTTTTTTTTTAAATGACCAGGCAGCCTTTTTGAGATGAGAACCACTCGAGGGTGGGAGTGGGAGGGCGGGCGCCGCTGAAGACGCGTTACGCAACTCCCCGACGGCTCGCGCCGCGTACCGAGCCTTAGCCATCGCCGCGGCGCTACACAGTCTCCGCCCGTTCCATTAGCCCCGGGCGCTCCGCACCTCCTCTGGAAACAGGGCCCGTTGCGTTTGTGATGTAATTTGACGGTTAATAAATGCTGACGGGGGGGGTGTTACCTACAGTGCAGTTTTTGTCCCTCTCCACTCCCCCCCCCCCACATGAAGTGCCATCGTTAGGCCTCCTCGCTGCCAGCATGTTCTCCTGCACTGTAGCAGTTATGTCACTACCACACACCGCCAGCCACCTCAGAACCCATATCTGTGACACTCAACAGGGCACGGGCCAATGTACTGCTATACACACACACGCAGATGAGCACACACACACACACACACACACACACAGACACACACAAACGGTCGCACATGTATGCATGGCCTACATCAGTGTTTCCCAAGCTTTTTCCTTCTGAGTCACTCTTTCCAAATTTTCAGAATTTCAAGGCACGCCGCTCAAAAGCTAGCGACACACTGAAGCTGATGTGATGCTTCAGCGCTTGGCCGAAATATTCTTTCAGGGTTGTAAATTAAGCAACATTAATTTTAATGACTTTTATTTTGGCTATTGTGGGTGGTATTTCTTAATTTAAGTTTTTTGGGCTTTTACACTTTTTAAAAAGCGTTTTTCACACGGCACACCTGACCTCTCCTGACGGCACACCAGATTCTACGGCACACCAGTTGGGAAACGCTGGCCTACATGACGACGCACACATACACTCGAACATGATGAAACGCATATTCCGCACATACAGACACGCAGCAGAGCTTCACTGATCGATTAATGTCCCTGATTGGCCAGGGATTCCACCTTGGGGATCAGATTTGGACCTGAACGAGAACGAGAAGCCTTCTTAGCATTCCCTGTCAGCGTCTTCAAGCCCTGTAGAAGTGGTGTGCAGTCAGACCGCTAGACTCCAAATCTGGCGGGGCACAGCGTCTCCTGGTTGTTAATGCGGTTCTACCATTAAGCGATTTATTAAAGTCATTGGCTGGCTGAGGAATCCACACGCCTTGTTTTCAGTGCTTGATTTGGCCGCTGATTGGAAATAGGGCGGCGGTGTAGCGGGATTTACGCTCGCGGCTCTTCTGAGGTAGGTCTCCATTCCCAGGCGGGCTGCTGCTGTTGCATCCGTAAGCAGCGTGCTTCACCCGAGCCGCTTCAGTAAAACACACAGCTGTGTGAACGGGCTCCGTGTGAAGAACGCGAGCTGCATACGCCATTCTGGACAAGAGCCTCCGGTAAATGACGAAGGATAAATGAGCAAACCTCAAAAACCTGCGCAACCCTCCGGTTCGTTTCTTCGGTAGGGCCGTGTGTGAGTCCAGGGGGGGAAAAGAAACGCTGCATAAACTAAAGTCTTTTGCGCGTCCAGTGTGACGTCCCATTTCCACATTTATATGTATGTAGGCTACATGCATTTTAATTTCTGCCAGGGAATGCATTTGCGTAATCGCATCGCTGACGCGCAGCCTGGTTCTTTCTAGCTCGGCCATCCTTTGAAGCGTTTGGCACAAGTGTGCGGACATCACCTCCAGGAACGTTAGTGTAGATCTCTGCCACGGCCGGTGGAGAACTTTGGGACTCGTGCCATGGTCGTGGGGGGAGGGGGGAGGGGGAGGGGGAAGGGGGGGAGAGGCAGTAGGACTGGCCAAACTCTGTACGATTAAGCAGAAGGAGTTTCTGTGTGTTTCCCTCCTCAGTAACAGACTGGGAGGAGCCTGTGTTTGGGAAGGAGGTCACTGTTCCCCGTGTTTTATCTTATTTTCCCCCAAGAAGACAGTACTGTCCTCTTTTGCTGCATACTACTGCGAGATCTGTTGTGTCTGATTTCCCTCCCCTGACGTCAAAAGCATTAACGCAGTGGTTCGCCAGACAGGGGGTTGCAAGCTTCATGTGAAATTACTCTCCTTTATTCCTCTTCACTGGCAGTCAAACCAAGCACTGCACCAGTCAGCAGACATGCAGGTATTTCTCATATCTAGAAAAATTGCTTTATTGCCAAATTTAAAAATATGTTACATGTTACATATGGCTGCATTTAAGAGAGAAGTGGAGCACAGAAAGCATACTGGCTCACAAAGTCTGTGTTGGGGGTCCCCTGCTTTAGGGTAAGCGGGTCCCCTTGTTTGTGTGGTGCGATAATGAGGAGGCTGGAGCACAGTCCCTGTCTACAGTCTGTCTGCCCTGCTAAAGCTGTGGCTGGTGTTAGTGCTTATGTTAGCGCTTGTGTTTGTGCTTTTGTTAGCGCTTGTGTTAGTGCTTGTGTTTCTGCTTTTGTTAGCGCTTGTGTTAGTGATGGTGTTAGCGCTTGTGTTAGCGCTGGAGTTAGCGCTGGTGTTAGCACGTTAGCCTGGGCTGCTGGTCTGTAAGCACGCGCTGGCGCGCTGACGTGCTGCAGTGCAGTGCACGTAGGTGAAACGCAAGGATTGGGTGTTCCCAGGGCTCTGAGGCCACACGGTTCCCCGCTGGGGGACGTGGGAGCGCGTCTGCACGGGGTACGGGGGGAGTCGGGGGCGTCTAGGGGCTCCACGTGCTGCGGACATCCGCTCAGATCTGGTGCAGTGGACGGTGGCTCGAACCAATGCCCCATTTCAGACGCTGATTGGTGCTACGCTGCAGACCCATTAAACCGCTGCAATCTTTTGACCTTCAAACGCAAGCCAAACCCTCTCAAGCCCACAACCAACCCCCCCTTCCCCCCTTGTTTTCCTTCCTTGGATGGTATCTCCCAGCAACAACCTGATTTACATTGTGACCGACTGGGTCACTGCACCTGGGGGCGAGTGGAGGGGGGTGGAGCAGGGGGGAGGGGTGGGTCTGGGGGTTAACAAGTCCTTTCACAGATTTGTAATTGACAAGTGTAACAGTCAAGCTGCAAGTATCTTTGTGGACCCCGAGGGAGAGGGAGAGAGAGAGATGTGTAGAGAGAAAGAAGAGAAAGGTGAGGATGAGAGGAAAGTATATCACGGTGACCAGCTGCTAACCTGTCAAAGAGAATAACACTCACTTTCTCTTTATGTCAGCTGAATCTGTTCTCTCTCTCTCTTTCTCATTCTCAGTCTCTCCCCCTCTCCTTTTTAATGTCTCTCTCTCCTTTCTCTTCTCTATCTCTGTCCTGCTCTTCTTTTTGTTCTCTTCGTCCCTCCCCTCCCTCTCTCTCTCCCTCTCTCATTCTCGGTCTCTCCCTCTCTCCCTCCTTATAATCTCTCTCCGTCTCCCCCCCTCCCTCCTTCCCTCGCTCCATACCTCCTGCTGCTGCGCTCAGGGCTGTGATTTGTGGCCCCCCCCTCTACGCCATTCGGGCTCTTTAATGTGCAGCAGCAGTGCTGTTCGGGGAGGGACGCCGGTCTTTGTGTTAAGTGCTTCTCGGTGCACGTCAGGTGTAATGTACTGTCCCGTTCCCTCCATCTCTGCGCCATAATCCTCTGTCATTATTTAATGAAGCTCTGCCCCCCCCCCCCCCCACTGTCAGGAGGCTCTTTCAGAATGAGGCGCAGAGACAAACGGAAGCGCGCGGGAAAGACGCGCCGCGCGGGACAGACGCGCTCCTCTCGCTCGCTGACGCACACGCTCCACGTTAGCCGTGCGTTGGTCCCATGACGCGTGTGTGAGGGGACCGAGCGGCACAAGCGCGTTTACATGGAGAACAAACACAAGCTAATGTGGAGGTATGGCTGGTCTACAGCCAGTATGACACGCACACACACACACACACACATAAACAGGCATAAACTCACTACGCGCACGCACACACACACACACACACACACACACATAAACAGGTATAAACTCACTATGCGCACGCACACACACACACGCACACACGGACTCTCATCCTGTGACACACACAGATGCACAGCCCTGTGGCATGCCTGACATTTCCTCCCTCTGTATGTATTCTATCCGTTGACCTTTCAGTTTCACTGGAGGAGACAGAAAGAAAGAGGGAGAGAGCGAGGGACAGGGGAGAGAGTAAACAAAAGAGTACATGTCTGAATGGGGAGGAGTAAATTCCAGTTCTATTTTTCACTTCTATTCATTTTACAGTATTCACCCCAAACCTCCCCTCCTTCTCTCTATCTCTCTATCTTTCTGTCTCTCTCTCTGCACCTTCCGCTGTATATCTCTCTTTTCCATCTCTCTTTCTCTCCCCCTCCCCCCTTCCCTCTCTCTCCTCGGTGGGCTAAGTAGGTGAAATTGATGGATAAAGTGCCTTCTCTGCGACATGTTGTTTTGCAATTTAAAAGCGCTGGGGAAATGGGACGCGCGTCGTCTGTTTGTTTGCGCTTGCCGTCGTTTGTCTCCAGACGAAGGCGTGAGCGGCACCTCCTCGGTCACATTAGTGCTTCTGCTGCGCTGCCTGCGTCTCTCCGAACATCTCGGGCCCGATCGATACGGTCGATGTGACGCAAGCGCTGGTCGGCCGTTCCGCAAGGCGTTGTCTTTCCAGGCGCCTTAACTGTCCACATCCTGTTTTTGAAGATCACTTCCTCCCATGTTTTTTTTTTTCTTTTTTAAGTTGGACAGCCCTTTTGATTGATAGCGGCTTCGTTGTCATTCTACCGTAGTCGTGGCGCTTTGATTGGCTTTCTGCGCAGGTCTGTGGATAGCCATCGATACTACACCTGTTCCCCTCCATCACGCTGCTACCCCTTTCGGCGAGATGAACCAGAATCGACCATCTTTTTGGGCCTCCAGGCTCAGAGACAGATCGACTCTGTCATTGTCATTGAAACGTGCTTCACGACTGATGGGCTTAAATCTGGATTCTCGGATCACCTGCTGCTAGCTGCTACCGCAGCATTAGCATTCCAGGGTCTGTTGCTTTTAATGGACGGCATGCCTGACTGAATCTGCTGAACCATCAAATGAAGTATCAGCCTTCTTGATTTTCCTCACTGCACCTCCCTCTCTAACACTGAGTCTGTGGCTGTGCGGATCAGTCTGTGGCTGTGTGGATCAGTCTGTGAGGATCAGTCTGTGGCTGTGGGAATCCTGCCTGCCCTGCAGGAGAACAAAAGGGTGAAGTGGGGCGCGGTTTTGACCACTCTGTACACCCCACAATCTGGGGTGTGTTCACCTGCAGAGCAATCCAGGGAGACTCCAGCATTCTGGGGCAAGTTCTCCCATCTGGCTGATCAGGTTGTCATCGGGCCAGAGCCGGCAGGTGTGTGGGGCCAGCGCTGGTGTGTGGAGCCAGCGCTGGTGTGCGGGGCAGGCGCTGGTGTGTGGGGCCAGCGCTGGTGTGTGGGGCAGGCGCTGGTGTGTGGGGCCAACGCTGGTGTGTGGGGCCAGCGCTGGTGTGTGGGGCCAGCGCTGGTGTGCGGGGCCAGTGCTGGTGTGCGGGGCAGGCGCTAATGTGTGGGCGGCCGCCCTTCTGGGCCTGGCCTGAGAGGGCGCTGCTCATTATTTTGGGATTAGGGAAAGCGCTGGTGTGCACCACCCTAATGTCACCACACCCGCCGCGCTCCGCAAATGCGCAATGCGGTCGACCGCCACCCGGACCATCGCGTGATCCGGACCGGGTCTGATGGGCATCGCCGCGTCGAAGCTCCGGGTCGATTAAAACGTGCGCGCTGCCTGCCGCTCGCTCGGCCGTCCCCATCCGGCCCGGAGATTTTAAGGGAGCGAGGCCGTCGATCCGCGACTTCGACGCCTCAGCGTTTCACCACATTTACGCGGCTAAAAACGCGCTGTTATCGGTGTCATCTGCAGTAATGGATCATCAACCCAGATCTTTAAAAAACTGAAGAGCACGGGGGTTTGACGGCTGTCAGCAGGACGGGTGTGCTGTCCTGCTCTCTGGTAAACGCTCTTTGCTGTCTTCCTAAAGCCTGTAAATGGCGCCGGGCTTACAGGCTTTGGGCTGATGGCAGCTCTGTGCACATCTGGGCTTAACGTGTAAACCTGCAGACGCAGCAAGGGCTGTCTGCGCAGACGGACTGCCACCTGCAGACACCTCGGTGTGTGTGTGTGTGTGTGTGTGTGTGTGTGTTTGTTATAGAGGGGTTGATGTGCTTCTGGCTTTGTAAAGACAGATGGGGAGGTCAAGAGGAGGGGTATGGGGGAGGGGAGTGGCAGAGCAATGATTAAACGTTTCCACTTAACACACACACACACACACACGCATGCACACGCACGCACACACACACACACACACACACACACAAGCACACCACACCCCACGCACACACACAAACACACACACACACACATACACGCATGCATGCACACACACACATACACACACACACACGCACACACATGTTCGCGCACACACGCACATGCACATACACGCACATACACACACATACATGCTGACGCACACACACACACACACACACGCACGCACACACATGTTCGCGCACACACGCACATGCACATACACGCACATACACACACATACATGCTGACGCACACACACAAACACAAGCACACACACACACACACACACAAGCACACACGCTCACTCACTCATACACGCACACACACACACACACACAAATACACACATAACACTGGTTATAATGGCATTCTTGGTGGCTCTAATTCCAAGATTATTCATATGCTTCCAGTACATTTAAAATCTGCACACATCCCTGTTGAGTACTTGCCATAACAAATCAGCAAAAAATCTCATTACCAAAAAAGGTGTTAAATATCTGCTTCATCATCGTCTTCACTGTTAGGAAATGGAAAAGGGTTTCCATGCTAAACTCAGTTCTGCAGCTAAGCACTGGAAAACCCCTTAGAAAATAGTGGGAGAGCTGTCCATGGTTCTGAAAACTTTGGGATAACGGTGTCCTCTAAAAGGCTAGAGCACCATTCAGAGGAAGTGGACTGTGAATACTCTTATACGTATCAGTGAACTACATGCAAACACATGAACACAAACGCAATCACACACTCATACCCGCGCGCACACACACACACACATGTGCACGCCCACACACACAATCACACATACACATACACACACGCACACACGCACCCATGCATACACACGCACACACAATCACACACACATGCCTACATACCCAAACACTCACGCACACACACACACACCCATGCACATACACATACACACACACACACACACACACACCCATGCATACACACGCACACACAATCACACACACATGTGCACGCCCACGCACACAATCACACATACACATACACACACGCACACACACACACACACACACACACACACACACACCCATGCATACACACGCACACACAATCACACACACATGCCTACATACCCAAACACTCACGCACGCGCGCACGCACGCACACACACATCCATGCACACACAGATGCCCACACGCACACACACACACACACACCACCCATGCACACACACATACCCACACACACACACACACACGCATGCAGACTCAGGCCAAGTTTGTGTCATTAAGAGTCATGCTCACACGGCGGCCCCTGTGCTTGCGTTTCGTTCGGCTGTGGGCTGCCTGCTGGCCGCTCCCACAGGGCTGTATATTTAGTGCTGTGTTTTGTACACTGCGGTGAAACCCCTGTGGCATCGCAGTGCCCGGCCTCTGTGGAGTCCCTGTTATGGCGGAGAGTCTGAGCGCCGCAGTGCGTTGACTGTCATAACGGCGATAGCAGTGTGCGGCGCGCGCTGACACTGGCATCCATCACTTTGGGGGCGGGGGCTGCCGGAGCCCCTGCAACACCCTGCCTGCGGGCCCTCCTCCTCCCTTTCCTCCCTCGTTCCTCACATCACTTCCTCACTATCATTCTCTCTATCGCTCTCCTGCCTCTCTCTTTTTCTTCCTCATTATTCTCTTATCTCTTTCTCTCACTTATCTGTCCCCTTCTTTCTCCATCTGCCTCTTTCTATCTACCCCATTCCATTTCTCTATCCATCTCTCTCTCCATCTTTCACCCTATCTCTGTCTCTCTGCTTCTCTCCATCTCTCTCACTCTCCCTCCATCTTTCACCCCCTCTGTCTCTCACTTTCTCTCTTCATCTCTCACACTCTCACTCTCTATCTTTCTCTCACTCACTCTCTCCCAGATACTTTCCCCCCCCTTCAGAGAGAAAGAGAGATAGAAATGGGGTGGAGAGAGTAAGAGAGAGATATAAACTGAATAAGACTCTAAATATGTCCAGTTTGCCAACAGACAGACTTCTCCATAGCACCTCATTGCAAATCCATTGTCAGTGGAATTTGGACTGGAACACTGACGGCAGAGTCTCAATTAAATGGGAATCAGCCTCCGCTTCTTCCGTTAGCAACGGGAAGGGAAGGGGGAGATGTCAGGAATATGCCATAAGCACGTCCTTCAGTGCCTTTCAGGAGAATTCCCTGTGCGCATCAGGCAGTGTGAGTCTGAGGGGGAGGATGCATTTACAGTTAATGAGTACCCCACTAGGGATTTAGTCCCAGAAAAGCCCCCACTTATAGAAGCAGAGTGAAATACAAGGGTGGAAATCACTGATACCTAACTCAAAGTCTGAGAGTCTTTAGCTTGAGTCACAAGCTCCTGGAGGCTTTGGATAATCCAAGTTGCGCTGTGATCTGTCCTGAACTTCGTCCAGTCAGTTCTACTCGTCGCTTTTTTCTTGCTTTAAAAAAAATGTGCACGAAAGCATCGAATGAACCGTCATCGAAATACTCTTGCAAATAACCGTGAGATGAATTTGAGGAGAAAAACATGGTTAAACAACAAAGGTCAAATGTCGGTTCCAACCCTATTAATGCAAGTCCAATTAGCCTGTGGCTGGGTTTAGCGACAACTTTCCTTCAAGGCAACACAAGATGAGCAATGAACAATGTTACTGCGATTTGCATCCAGCTTATTTCCTGGTCCCAGACTATGACCACTCAGTTCAATGGTGATGCAACTCATTGATTATTAATTGCGGCAGGTTGGTCATTGGTCACTCATTTAACGGGAATATCATGGTAGAGTGGCCATTGGTCACCTATTTAAAGGGGAAATCGTAGCAGGATGGCCATTGGTCAGTAATTAGAGGCCAGCTCACCATTGGTGTTGCGTAGCCCTCTGCCATGAATTCCATTGCTCCCGATGGGGGCGTGGCCCCCTGTCCCATCCATGCCTGACTCCGCCCCTGGCTGTTTCATCAGCTCTGTCAACATTCTGCAAAGAAGGAGAGATGCACACTGACTCAGAACCAGAGAACTCTCTCTCTCTCTCACACACACACACACACACACAGAATCAAAACCAGAAAATTATTTCACACACGCATACACACACACAGACATTGTAAAACAAAACACAATGTTGTAACAAAGACCCGTGCACTTAGACTGCAGTACAGACGTATGTGAAATCACTGACCAGAATTTATGGAATTTAATCTCATTTGAATTTACATTGACCGGAACCTGCATTTCTTCAGCACTGCAGACTGTAACAGTCGCCCTGTGGGAGGGAGCCACACATTCAGACCCCACTTGAACCAGGGGTTAGCCTCTGACCTCTGACAGCGTGCAGTATGGAGTTAGCGATCCATGCTAATTGGACAGCACATTATGCAGAACATCAATAGCTCTCTGAGACCGTGGATGAAACAGCCCATGTACTCCCAGCGGCCGACTCACTGACTAGACATTAGGCGCAGCTCGTCGATATCGCTGTGAGAGGGGCTAATGCTGTTTATGCGTCAATGCCTTTGCGTTTATGCACAGCATTAACAGCGCTCTGACCGACAGGGGCCCAGCCCAAATACAGTGCCCCCCTCTCCGCACCCTCCCCGCACCACCATCCCCACCCAGCCCAAATACAGTGCCCCCCTCTCCGCACCCTCCCCACACCACCATCCCCACCCAGCCCAAATACAGTGCTCCCCCCCTCCTCCCCCTCACAGCCTCCCGCCACGTGCCCCACACCACCATCCCCACCCAGCCCAAATACATGCTCCCCCTCACAGCCTCCCGCCACGTGCCCCACACCACCATCCCCACCCAGCCCAAGGCCGCTTCGCCTCCCCGCGGTTATGAAAGTCGCCGTTAGCGCAGAGCTGGCCCTGGCACTGCAGGGGAGGAGCCAGCCAGCGCATCGCGCCCAAACAAGGACAGCTAGGAGCATCAGGGGGAGGCCTCCGCCATCGGGCCTGCCACGCACAGATGTGGCAGGATCTAAAAACCGCCAGGCCGGCTTGCTTCCCGCCGCTGACGATGACGCGCTCGGCGTGCCGCTGACGCAGAGCCGCGATGGCGGAGCAGCCGGGTGGCGGTGAGGAGGCGTGCTCTAACGGGGTTTCTGATTGGCCACGGCCGGGCTGTCTGCCAACGCGGTTTTCGTGCGGTTCAGCCTCTGGAAATAGAACTTGCGCTGAATTTATTATTTTATTTTAGGAACTCATTTATGAATAAAATATAACCTGGAATTTTTTGTTTTTTTTGGTGTTTTTTTTTAATATGCTGCCTTATCCGCAGTATTGGATCAGCAGTTTATTTTATAACCTGGAAAAAAAAGAGTAGGAGGTCAAGGAGGAAGAATGAGAGAGAAGGGGAGAATGAGAGAGTGCAAGAGAGAGAGAGGAGGAATGAGAAAGAGAAACTGAGAGAGATGGAGAAAGAGAAGAACACCCCCACGGGTTCTGCTTCATACAGCCAGCCCTGATTAGACAGGCTGAAAATGTACTTGACCATGTTTGTCCCTATGAACCCACACCCTGAGCTGGCCTGAGGAGGACGAGCTCATCCTAATGCGTTAACCTTCTATGGTTTGCTATATGCCAACCAGGGGGCTTTTCCTTGCCACTGTCACCTCTGACGTTCTTTGTTGGGGTTTAGGCCTGGGTATTCAGTGAAGGGTGTCGTGACAAATCCTTTGCGAAATGCGGTACACAGAAACGATGCCATTTCATTGATTGATTGATTGCTGTGAGTGGTGAATTGTGGGATGCGGACCACTGTGAGGATGAGAGGGGATCTTGTCGATCTCGGAGCACTTCCCCGTTCCTCTGACAGCTCCGCCCGCAGGCCTCATCGAAGACTGACGTTAAGACCGCCATCGGCTTATGGATCCGTGCCTCTTTTTGCGTTTTTTTTTTCCAGAGAGTTCTACTGCACCTACGGTCCCCCCCCCCCCCCCCCCCCTCCATTATCCATCCCAAAGCCTCTCCACTCTCAATGGGCCGTGCACGCTGGATGCGGTGTGTGTATAAATAGCCCTTTGATAGCGTGCCTTTGGGCTTCTCGAACCCCGAGCCGTGTCCACAGAGGGAGCCAGGCGGGAGAGCGGCGTCTCCGGTGGGGGGACGGGAGAATTACGCACGCTAAACTTTGTTCTCTTCAGACAGCTGGAGCCTAATTCACAAGCCATTTGACTGCAACCTCATTAGATCTCCCTCTGTGTTCTCTCGCTTCGCCACTATGCGCCCCCTGCTGGCTCGCTGTCTGTCTCTCCCATTATAGCATATAAGCACCTCTATGCCCCCCCTTCCCCTCCCCCAAGGCCCCGCACCCCGACCACCCAGACTCATCCCCTGTAGAGACTAGACGCTAAAGTTGTGTTGTAAATGTGCAACGAAACCGCATCCCAAACAAAAACAAAAAGTAATTAGCCCCGAAAACAACTTTCTCCTGCTTTTTTCAATTATTTGATTAAAAAAAATTATTTCGCGCGGGGTACCCCAAAACATGCAACCTGACTGATATATGCTGCTTGTTGTGCTTCTGTTTTTGTTCTTTTGTTGTCCCTCTGAGTGTTTGCTGAGCTGACGGTTGTTGACAGTTTTCTCTTGAAGTCTCCGTGAGCCATAATTCATACTGACGCCTCTTTGCTGCTAATGTAACATGCCTGATAGTGTCCCTGCCAGATAGTGCCCCTTCCGAATAGCGCCGTCTCCTCTCCATGCTTTTGGCACCTAGAGCCAAAAGCATGGGAAAAGCTGCCAGGAGGGTCTGATATTGCAGCTGCCAAATACGGCCCCCCTCAGGCAGTTGTTTTTTCCCTGCAGCTGCGTAGCTGAGTGTCTCCCATGTTCATATCGGACTCGACAGCTGCCAAATAATGTCCCCTGGCAGTGTTGTGTGATGCTGTTGGGGATGTGTGCGTGCATGTGTGTGTGTGTACGTATGTATGTACGCAGTTATACAATAGCTGTTATGACTGCTGACTTTTAGCTGGAAAATTCCCTGCCTCTCAATTTGTGTGTCTGTGTGTGTGTGTGTGTGTGTGTGTGTGTGTGAATGCCTGTGCCCATGTAGGTATGTATGTGCACGTGTGCAGGCGTGCGCGTGTGTGTCTTTGTGTTCGTGTGCGCATGTATGTGTGTGCCGGCATGTGTAAATATCTGAAATGCCCTTCGCTACACGTTAAAAGTGGGCCAATCGAAAATTTGCCTTGTTGGGCAGATGTGCTCGTATGCAGCCAGATCTTCCTCTAAACACAGTAAGGGCCAGATGACCATCAGCCAGCCCTTCCTTTCTCCTAGAGCTCTTTAATAACTCCTCCGTTCAGTTTGCAGGAGAGGCAGAAACTGCCCGCCCTCCAAACCTGGGTCCCCCCCCCATTCTCCCCTCAGAACCACCCTGCTGAAGACGCGTCTGCCTTCTCTCTACCGCTCGACGCTGTGTGGCCCAGGTCAGAGGTCAATTAGCCGGGTTCTGCTGGCTCCACAGCCGTCGAACGATGTCCGCGTCGTGCTTACGACGTCGCTGTCTCTACCTCACTGTCCTTTTGACGAATTAGCAATAATGATATTCACGCTCTGGCTGCTGTTAGGTGAATTGTAATTTTGCTGTGATTGGTATCTCCAGACCGGTTGTCCGGGAGAAATGATTGAATGGCATGTTAGGAGCTGTCCTCCGCGCAGTTGTGCCGGATATGAACTCAGAGCGGATGGTGTTCTTCCTTCCTGTAGTCCCGGACTGCATCACAGAAGCCGCAGTCGCGTGGCAGATAACAGCATATCATGTGTGATCTTTAATACTGCCCAACATCATACAGAATTACAAGCAGGTGAGCTCTCAAAATGCTAAATAAATGACTTGTCCTCTCGTTAGAATTTCAAATATCTACTTTGTCATGTCCACTCCCAGCTTGTGTCTTATTGCACACACTATATGAGCTAATATGCACATGTAAGCACACATTCATGCATACACACGGGGTCTTGCTGTAGTGTTCACACACTATCTAATGTCTACACATATGCACACACACACACACACACACACACATACACACAACTAATGACAGCACAACTCCGAGTTTAGCCAGACTTTGGCCCCTTGGTCCAGTGAAATAACTCTTGGCTCCATATCCAATATAGGAAAACAAGCTTTACTGCACCACTTGTTTCATAAAGACAAATTGGTGACCCACAGCATGAGGCTGGCATCTCTTGTCCCCTTCTCTAAAACAGACAAACACTCCTTACTCAATACTGAAGTAGCCATTGCACTTGAAAAAAGCCATTGCACTTTGTGCTGATAAACTGCCCTTGTGCTGCTCCAAGGAGACTAACCTGGTCACCTTATCCAAATCAGGCAAGCGTGGATCCCTTACAGGGCTCTATGCAAAGGCTCATAAAATGGGAGCATAGTAGAGCCCTGCCTTATCCAAATCAGGCAACATTTGACCTCTGATACTAAAGCAAGCATCCACTGACCCCTTTTCTAAAGCAGACAGACTTTTGGACCATTATCCCAAGTAGACAGACTTTGGGCCCATTATCCAGAGCAGACCACAACTGAAGAGTCTTGATGACCGATCGCTTGGTCCCTGCTCTCCCGACACTCACGATGTAAGAAACCCACCACGCGTTTCACTTCAGCCCTTTTTTTCTGTGCGTCCCTGTATGCAGTCACGTTGTTCTGTGTTATGTACGATTTTACAGACGTTACACACAAGGCACAGTCTGAATCCTCGACTTTGTGACAATTCCACCGCAAAAAGTCCTCCCGGTCCCGCTGGAGGTTTGTTAAATATCTGGGGACCTATACGGCATAAATGATTGCTGGTCATGTGACTTCATTAGCAGTGAGACTGGGGTGGTGTTCCTGTCTTGGTTCAGGCCAGGGTTGTTGAATGCTCTCGGGACATAATTAGGAGGGGTTCCAGAGAGGAGAGGAGGAGAGGAAGACGTGGGCTGTTGCCAGAAATATCTGACTTTATCTGGATGAAGAGTGGGTTTCTCTTCTTAAGGCTGCTGAAATGGTTTGGCAGGGTTCCTATAAGAGGTTTAGAAATTGTTAAAATCTGCAGAAGAGGCTTACCGGAGCCTCCTTATAAATGTGTTTCTCTGCGTTTAGAAGTGAGCCTGTTGGGTCACCTCTATAAAAATGAATGTGTTTCTTTTCCGGCAAGAAGATTCATCCATCGTACAAAGTAGATTGTGTAGTTGGCTCTCTCTCTCTCTCTCTCTCTCTCTCTCTCTCTCTCTCTCCCCCTCTCCCTCCTTCCCTCCCTTCCTCTCTCCCTCCCAACAGAATTAATATAAATATTTGAGTGTTGGTCTCAATCTTTCTTGTGTGGTTTTAGAAAATGGTTTTTAAAATATATGGTTTAATCGCTCAGAGTAGCTCACTCATAATGCACATTTTCTATTCTCTTTCGTACACTCATTTCAATGTAGGGAAATCTATCATTCTAGTGCACTGTTTTCTCCATCCTCTCCTTAACCAACGAACCCGTCTCTGAAACTGCATGTTTTCCAATGCTATTTTTTGGGTTTTTGTTTTTTCTAGCAGTTTTTTCAACCATGTTCCCTGTCCCTTCAGAATGGCTGAATGAGCATGTTTGGTCTTAATACCTGGATTGGGACACATTCTGGATAAATATAAGTTGCATTTGTAAGTAATGTTGTGGGGCCAGTAGGGGGCAGTCTCCCATCTGGACCCGATACATGGGAAACCTGTGCTGTAGGAGATGATGGTCTGAGGTCACAGTGGTCATAAAAGGTTTCAGGGCACTTGTCGAAAAGAGTAGGGGTTCGCCAGCTTCCTGACTTCCTCAACCTGCTACTGTAATCACCCCTAGTTTAACTGGCTCAACATTTCAATTCCTCATGCTGAGTTCATACATAAATCTCACCAGTTAACAACAACCTCAATGAATATTATTTAAGTGGCCAATAAATGAGGCAACCTGTGATCTAGATACAGGAGAGTATTCTCAGTTGTGTTCCTATACTGTATAAGTCTATGCTTCATATAATTCTTGTGATCTTCCAGGAAGGCTTTTTTTCAGTCTAAAATGATGTTTTCTGAAAAGTTAAAGAGCCTTTTAAAAGTCAACACCATGTCAACATTGTAAAATTTCAAACAGCCTCCTTCTCTCATTCTACTCTGTATTATTTTCAGTTGCTTTATTGGCATGACATATTTTAAAATGCATATCTCTCTCTGATCATGTCTGCGAGTCATATTTTGTATTCTAATTCAGCTTTTTCCATGCGCATAATTTGAATATTCATTAATAATAACCATTTAATCAGAGAAACGGGGATGGAAATATTAGAAGCGTGAATGTAAATGAACAGAAATATGGACACGAATGGTCATATTCCCCTAGAGATGGACAGATGAAAACGTGTCGGGACGGTAATGCATTTTGTCCAGGTTTTATCAATCGGTTCAATGTTCTGATTGGACGCTGACGTTCGAAAGAGCGCATGGAAAGAGAAAGACACGTGTGGCCCGTGTTACACACGTCGGTACCGCCATGTATACCGCAATCCCCATTTACAAACATTGGCGTTTTCCACCACTGGCTTTCTAAAAAGCTTTTAGTTCCAGGGCGGCTTGCGTGCTACTTGAATACGATGAATTACTGTGTACAGCTGTGCTGAATTATTTGATATTCTCACATGCGTAACACTCGCCAGTCGTTCAATCACAGTGCACCGAACATTCTATGTATAGCTTGGCCGGTATTCTTCAGTAAAATTTAATATTAATGCAATATTCTGCTCACCTGATTCAAAAAATCTCCCATTCAAAAAAATATCAAAATATAACTTTTAAAAATGAGATGAAGTATGGGAAGTAGTGGAATATTAGAATGTTTTTAATGCTCAGTCTTTCTCCACCTCTCCTCTTCTCTGTCTCTCTGTCTGCCGCTCTTTCTAAAATAACAGTGTGAAAACAGGGTGTGAATTTACAGGAGGTTCAGCGTATGCTGTAAACGTGTGGAAGGGTTTGGTCTTTCTTGGAGTGTGGGAGGACTGGTTAATCACAGGCACTTGTTTGTTTATGTTTGGGGTGTTGAGGGCCGTGTGTGTATGTCTGTCTGTGTGTGTGCATGTGTGCTTGTTTTCACTGCAGGAGTATGTGTGTGTTTAGGAGGAAGGTTAATGCTGATCTTTTTATTGTTAAATTTGAGACCAAATGAGAATGCGGCATGAAGATGAATATATTATTAAAAGATAAACTGTATAGCATTCCTCTCTCTCTCTCTCCCTCTCTCTCTTTTGCTTTCTCTCTCTCTCTCGCTCGCTTTCTTTCTCTCTTGCTTTCTCTCTCCCTCTCTCGCTTCTCTTTGCTTCTCTCTCTCTCTCTCTCTCGCTAGCTCGCTTCGCTTTCTGTTTAGCCGCGCTCAGCTACACCTGTCAGCTTGGATCAGGGCTTTCAAGCAGCAACATGACAAACTGTCTTCTGATTCACACACACACACAACCACTTTCTCCCACCCTAACAAAAACACACACACGGGTAAAAAGGGACACACACAATCAATCACCTAGGAAAACACACACACACACACACACACACACACACACACACACATACACACACACATACATGGAGAGGCCCATGTAATCAATCATTTTTTCGCTCCTAGACACATACACACACACTCCAATGTGAACATAAAACATCCAGCGCAGTTGGTGTTGAGTGCTAATACGCACCAACAGCAAACCATTCCCCTCCCTGACAGCCAACATATTTCCTCATGCAAACCCTTTTTTTAGCTAGCTTCTATACTTTCTCCCCTCTTCCTGTGTTCCTCTCTCTTTCTCCTCCCTCCCTCTCTCTCATTCCCTTTTTCTCATTCTCCCTCTCTTCCTCTCTCTCTCTCTCAAAGTGAGAGAGTTTACCCCTCCTGCTTAGCTCCTGATAATGTATACCACCATTAACAGGATTTATGACCACTTTTGCAGTGAACATGTAGATATCTCAAACTCACAATCAATTTCCATTTATGCCTCAGGATTCCAGGCCGCAATCCGTTTAAAGTAATATGGCCTCTCGGGCTGATTCCCCTTCTGATTGGTCAGGAAATGTAAAAAAAATAAATAAAAAAAAACACTCCTTTCTCATTCACCCACTCAGGGTGCTAAATTCACTCGAGCAGGATGCAGAATCGCAGAGCTTCCCTGAGGAGGGTGACCGCCATTTTAACGCGCCCCGCGTTTTTACCACCCAGGGCGGTGCGAAGGCAGAGAAATATCAAACAGTCGTATGCTTCACAGGAAGGATGAAAATACTCTCCATTGCGTGTGCGGGTGCAGGGTGCGGGAGTTGCACGTGCGGGGGTACGCAAGTCGCGCGTGGGGACCTGTTGTGCGCTGGCGTACTCGCCCCTCCACCTGTTGTGTGAAAAAAAAAAAAGCGGCCCTCATGCTTTTCGCGAAAAAGGAGGGAACTCGTCACGCACGCTCCTCCCACTGCGGGCCCTGAGACGTCAGAGAAGCGTGCTATTTCTGAAGAGGGAGAAACGCAGAGACGAGTCTCAGAGTCTCAGAGTCTCAGAGTCTCAGAGTCTCGGAGTCTCAGAGTCTCAGAGTCTCAGAGTCTCAGAGTCTCAGAGTCTTAGAGTCTCAGAGCATCGGAGTCTCAGAGTCTCAGAGTCTCAGAGTCTCAGAGTCTCAGAGTCTCGGAGTCTCAGAGTCCCAGAGTCTCGGAGTGTGTGAGTTTGTCCAAAGTTCCTAAATCTGAAGGGCTGAGTTCGTTTTTTTTGCACCGAACCTGGGCATAAACATAGACCCATAAAGACTGACAGTTCAGCCTTCAACAGTGTGCTATAAATGCTATGTGATATCATGTCGGCCAAAACAAAATAAAATATATATACACGTTAGCTTTGTGCTGTGACTCATGGCGATGTGCTTTAGAAGGCAGAAGTCATGCTATAGCCCAGCAGTGGAGTGAAAGCAGTCTGCTCATTGAGGGACGTGCACGGCATTCCAGGCATGAAATTTCAGGGGCCTCTCTCCTCTGTCCCCATTACACACACACTCTTTCTCTCTCTCTCTCTCTTCCCTTTCCTCTCTTCTCTTTCTCTCTTTTCTTTCTCTTTCTCCCTCTCCCGCAGCTGTAGCAGTGGCAAAGCCTCGCGTTATGTAACGTGCTATCTCAATGCCCTCCCTTCCTCGAGGACACAGGATCAGAGTACACGAGTGGGTCAGGCCCTATTGTTAATCCTCGCTGTGTATTTGAAAGTTTTGCATTGCGGTCACTGCTTTTGTCATCGTCTTAATTGTTCTTTGCTCTTTTTTTTTTTTTTTCCTCAGTGAGAATGAGAATGTTGTATCGTGACACGTCATTCCCAAGAGCTCAGAGCTCAGTGGCTTTGGAGCCAATCAGACGGGGCCTCTGACATCTGTTCCGTGGTCGCGTTTGGTCGCCGCCGCCTCCCCGTGAGCGGGGCGGGTTCGTGTGACAAAGCGCTAATTAGATTCCGTTTGATCTCCGTTAATGCAGAGCCGCGCTGGTGCGCCGTTAGCCCTGGGTGAAGGGGATCTGCGTGTCCCCCGCTGGTGAGCCGTTAGCCCTGGGTGAAGGGGATCTGCGTGTCCCGCCATCTCCGAGCGCTTTAACCTTTCTTCCCCGGGAACGTGTCGGCCAATCAGGGTCTCCCTGGGACACCCGCGCTCCCCCCCTTATCAGTGCATCTCCCCACAAGCACAGTTAATGAGGTATTAGCCCCCCCCCAATCCAAGAAAACCAACAAGCAGAACGCAGAAATTTCCCCATTTTTAATCCCAGCAGCCGCCTGGCACCTGCACTGACAGCCGGCCTTATTATTATTTTTACGCTGTTCGTTTGCTTAGCAGAGTCCTTCATCTTGTCCAGGCCTTGCCTGTTTTTTGGGGGGGGGTTTTGTACATGCTATCCATTTTCACAGCTGAGTGATTTGGTCAGGTTAAGTGACTCCTTAAGGGAACAGCCATAGTGGGGCAACCTGGGATTAGAACCAGCAGCCCCTGAGTCTCGGTCTCATCGCTACATTGATCCAAAGGAGCGAGAGACAAGGAGACATAGAGTGGGAGAGGGATGGAGGGAGAGAGAGAGGGCAACACTTTGTAGAAAATTTATGAAAACAAGAGAAAATCAACAAAAAAAACAACATAAAAGCCGCAAAATCGATGTGGATTCACATTGGGGTGGTAGATTGATGTCTTGCTTGAGCCTGATTGGCCAGTTGCAGTGCGGTCTCTATTCAGGTGATTCGGTGCTACAGTGGCTCTTGCCCCCAGAGGTGGGCCCGCAGTACAGTGATCCCCAGCCCCCCCCCCCAGACCCCCCTACCCTCTCCCTGAGCACCGGGGCCAAATCGTTTCTACGAGTCTGTCGTTCTCATCATCTCTGCAGCCCGTAAGACGTGCGCTATTTCTGACCGGCGTGGAGGAGCCGAGTTTGGGGTGTGGAGGGGAATAGAGACTGGCCGGCTCTCTTGTTCAGCGATTACACAGCTCCCTCCAGGCATGCCGGCTCCAGCGCCCTCTCCGTCCCGCTTCCATTCTCCTGCTGCAGCTTATTAAATGAGATATTTATGCAATGCGATTGCAGGAACCATAGGGGAGAGGAGATGAACTAAGCGAGATGGGGAGGGGGGGGGGGGTTTGGCATGAGGACAGGCGAGGGGACAGGGGGGTAGTGGGGGTTTTTGAGAATCAGAGAAATGAGCTGAGTGCTGAAATGTCTCTATTAAATTGCTACAAGCCAGTGGCTGCTTTTCCGTCTCTCTGGTTGGCGTGAGGCGTCAACCCGGGCCAAAGAACCCGCGCTGGAGCGAGAGCTGGCCGCGTCCCGTCCCCCAAACCCACCCCGCCGAGAACGCCAAGTCACCGAGCGCTCCCTCAGAGCGGGGCCGGGCCTCGCCTCCTCACGGGCGGGTAAGCACACGCTTCAGGCCCTTTTCCTAATGTAGGAAATGTCCCATGTTCAATCAAACCCTGTATTTTGACCATAGACTTCTATTGTCAGTCAAATCATTTTGTTGCTAATGTGTTTCTACGCAGTAAAATATTCAGCGTTAATTCAAGTCAAACAATGCTTATATGAGTCTGTAAGAGTTGATTTAACAGTGAACATTTTACAATGTATTTATCTATTTATGTATCTATCAATCTATCTATCTGTCCATCGGTGTGTTTATGAGTCTGTCTATAGGCTGTAATGTGGGTAATTAGTCTGTCTGGGCAGTGATGTTGTGTTCTTCTCATGTTTGTGCAAAACAAGACCTCACAAAGGCGCTCATAACAGTTCATAGCCACATGACACTACTGTCTGCCATGCCCCAAGGTGACTGTTTATGTCAGCATTATAAGCTGTTATAAGCAGCTATGCATGCCTATAAAAGTCAGTAGGCCATCATGTAGCTTTAGTTCTGTGCTCCTGTGGGCTCTGTGAGAAATGAGGGTGGTATGAGGTAAAAGCACAGTGCTCTAGATTCAGAGCACAGCTCTGCTCTTTCTTGGTCAGCAGGTTTAATGTCTACCCCTAGTCTGTGCTCCTCTGTTTTTGGCTGCTCTAGTCTGTGCTCCTCTGTGTTTGGCTGCTCTAGTCTGCGCTGCTCTGTGTTTGGCTGCTCTAGTCTGTGCTCCTCTGTTTTTGGCTGCTCTAGTCTGTGCTCCTCTGTTTTTGGCTGCTATAGTCTGTGCTCCTCTGTTTTTGGCTGCTCTAGTCTGCGCTCCTCTGTGTTTGGCTGCTCTAGTCTGTGCTCCTCTGTGTTTGGCTGCTCTAGTCTGCGCTCCTCTGTGTTTGGCTGCTCTAGTCTGTGCTCCTCTGTTGCACTGGGCTGCACTTGTGAAGACTAAGATGGGGGCCCACAATCCCTGCAGCACTGCCTCAGCTCATTATTTTCCCATTGGGGGGGGGGTCCCAAATCACGCAGGACAGCGCTGGGGAGGGACCACATCTCTCAAAGCGACAGGAAAGATGGGGGGAGATGTGAGGGTACACAGGGATGACAGTGAGAGGGGGATAGAGACGGAGGTGTGCAGGAAGAAGCCAGGGGAAAATAGAGGGGGTGGGAGTGCAGGTAGGAAAAGAAAAAGTGCAGCGTGAACACAGCAGGAGATGAACCTGGATTCTAGAGCACTATACAGTATACCGCTATGTGTCTGTGTGTGTGTGCATGTGCATGTGCATCAATGTGTATGTGTGTGTGTGTGTGCATTGGTGTGTTCTTGTGCGTTTCTGTATGTGTGTGTGTACATTGGTGTGTGTGTGTGCGTGCGTGCATGTGCATGTGTGTGCATGTGCATGTGCATCAATGAGTGTGTGTGTGTGCGTTCGTGTGCGTGTGAGTATTTGTGTGTGTGTGTGTGCATTCATGTGGGGAAAGGAGAGAATAACAGGTGGAGTAGGGAAGAGCAATACAAAACCAGCCATGTGAGATTACACAAGCACAGTGCACACATGCTCTATACAGCCTATTCTAAAAAAGAAACACAGATCTGCCAAAAAAAATAAAAATTCAAAGAGTGATGGGTCAGGTGTCAAAAACCCTTCAACCCACCATGTGCTACTAAAGACTGACCATACTGATCTTAACCTAAACCAATAAGCTGCAGAGAGCAAGGTGATTGGCTCTTGCTAGTCAGTGAATGACAAATAACCCCTGTCCATAGTGGGGTTCATTCAGTGTCATTTGAAGCGTCTGTTGCCTGCAAAGCCATGAATATCTCCACATCATCCACTTTTTCCAACAAGCCGGCTGAACCAATAAAAATATGATGGATACTTTTGGCACATTGAGCAAGATTCTTGTGAGATTAAGCAGACTTGTTAATTATCCAGTTGTTAATTTTGCTGTAATTTGTCAGGAAACAAGTAATGTGTGGGCATACAAACAACAACTAGAGGTAGAGACTGGGCCAAGCAAGCTGTAAACAAATTTATAAAACATTCTTAATTTTTTTTATTGGTGGGGATTAAAAAAAAAAATATAATAATAAAGTTACAAGTAGTATCTTTAGCAATGCAATTGAAAACCTGTGTGGATTCTGTTATTAAACCAGTCCTGGGAGGTATCCTGTGGCACAGCCTACGTCTTCATTCAGAGATAAGGGAAAATAAGATCTCTAAAGCATGAACCTGCATTGCCTCTGCGAAACAGAACAAGGAAAATGGGGGCTTAGGTGTAAATGTTCCATTTAGCCTGATGTTGATTTAAGTGAGCTATTACCGAATTGGACTCTTTGTGTGTCTAGAAAATAACATTATTTAGATCTGCTGCTGTTAGGGAGAGAGAGAAAGAACATTCACAGCTCTGTGAGAAATGAAATTTGAAGTTGCGTGACAATTTACGGTATAGGCGCTACAATGCGTGCATTTGGGTGCGATTCCGTTCGATTGCTTTTTATTTTCATTTCACAGAAGGCCACACTTTTCCATCTGTCCATATCAGATGTAGGTCTATTCAGGCAATTAACTGTGTTATGCTGGTCTGACAATCAATAATTCTCAAAACAAGTTTGGCAAATTAGCCTATCAAAGAACGCCCTGCATATTTAATATTGACGCATTGAGTTTTGTTTGATATGCTCTGGATAATGGCACAGAGAGCTGTAGCTGCACTAATGCTCACGCACACCACACACAAACAGTCTCTTTCTCTTTCTCTCTCCCTCTCTCTCTCTCCCTCCCTCTCTCCTCTCTCCCTCTCTCTCTCTCTCTCTCCCTCTCTCTCTCTCTCTCTCTCCCTCTCTCACTCTCTCTCTCTCCCTCCCTCCCTCTCTCTCTCTCTCTCTCTCTCTCTAACACATTCCCATGCTCAGAGTGTGGTGGAAAGGGCAGCAATGTGTTTACGAACAGATATCATAACCGCTGTGATGCAGATGAGCACATCTGTTCTCAGAGTCAAACCCAGCAGCTCAACCCAAGCGGAAATAAAGTGCCATTCATACACCCACAATTCTGATTTATTTCATTTGCACGTGCTGACAGTCCCTGTTGTTTGTTTGTATCACTGGCCGTGGAGTTTGCCTTCACAAAGGTATTTTTCCCTGTGCACATCGACTGCCCTACAAACAACCACTCACTGCCGTAAACACACTATCACAGACCCACACACTCGCGTTAACAGGTAGCGATGTAAACACTGGGGTGCAGAAGCAGTTCCAGTCCCGCTCTCGGGTATCAACACAAGCTCACGCCGCAGCACGGAGGCACACGGTAAACAAAATAAATGTCTGGAGGGTGTATCGATATACCCGCTGCGCAACGCGATCCACGGTTCTCACTTTCACACCAGAGGTGATGTTTCAACTGGCAATAATTTAGTTGTAATCAGCTTGCATAGCCAGGTCTTCCTGGACACGGGGCGTTGCTGTTTTTGGCAGACGCACTAGCAACATCATTCAACCAGCTCTCAAGTTCAAGGGAGATGGCAAAGAATACGAGTTTGTAAAAGTTCTCCTCCCCCTCTCCTCCATGCCCCCCCCCACCCCTCCCACCCCCTGCCCCCCCCACCCCAGTGCAAGAGATTCAACCTCCACCTATTCCATGGCTGTATATCAGGTAGTGGAACACTGCGACCTTGCTCTGCCTCACGCCGAAGACGCAAGGAGTGGCGTTACAGCCCTTCTCCTGCAACCTTCAGATCGGGGTCTCTGTCAATCGATGGCGCTGATGACTTGCAGCGAGCCCCGCCGGCGTGATTGTGTTTCACTGGCTGATCAATGGGGACGCCACCTCCCGCCCGTCCGCCGCGCGGTACCGCAGGCTGGCTGGGCCGGGCCAGGCCGGGCCTGGGGGGGTGGCGTCGGAGCCGCACCGTGGTAAATCAAGGTAAGTTATCGTCCCTCCCGCGGTTGGACGGATCGCACTGACCGTCCATCCGGCCGCCGCCCGCGTCGATACTGCAGGACCATGCGATGGTAGCTGCAGCGGATTCCGTCGCCGCTGTTCTCTTTCACCCCAAAAACAGACCAGGGGTCCAGGCAATGACCAGGGAGAGCCTCCCCACCCTGCTTATACACCCCTCCTCTTCTACAGTTCTGCTGCTCGTTTGACCTTCGTTTCTGTTGAGAACTTTATCGTTTTCATACCAACCGCTTGCTCACTGACACGCGTCCCAAATGCTGCCCGACCCATCTATCCATCTCCTGGAGCCAATAATGGCTGTGGCACTGATCTAACCATAGATCTAGCCAGAATCAATGATCCACAACAGCTGACCCAACATCCTTGAATCCCAAAGCATCTCCTAAAATAAACTTGCATTTATCCCGGAAGAACCGCCTCCCCTCGTGGAAGCTAGTTTCTCCGATCTCCCATCACTCCTCTTCTGAAACCCGAATCACTGGCTCGTCTCCTCTCCCATCTCAAAAAGCGTCTCCCAAAATAGGCCCGCGTCCCTGAGTAACCTTCGCACCTCCTGGAAGTTTGTTCCTCCAAACCCATCACTCTTGCCTAAAACAGCCCGCCCCCCCCCACTACGCACGCTTTAGCCATTTCTCAGCCACCTCCACAAACCCAACCCCCGCCTCCTCCAGCTCACCTGGAGTTGGTCATGTCCGTCTGACCCCCTCGACTCTTCTCCAGGCCCAGCTTGGTGAAGATGCCCACCAGGACCATGATGGCCACCACCCCGCAGATGATGTAGACGATCATGTGGGTCCGATCCCGGTCGGGCTCCTCGTGGACCTCGGTGATGGGCGAGGCGGGCTTGCCGGTGTTGGCCCACACGGGCGTGTCGTAGTTGGAGCAGGACGTCTGGTCCAGGCGGTGCTGCTTGAACTGGCAGCAGAAGCGGTAGAAGCAGGAGCCGCAGCAGAACAGGTAAATGCCAGCGTTGCAGTTGAAGGGGGGGTCCCACTGCCCCATGACATCATAGTAACCCCAGCAACGGCTGCCCATGGATGAGATGGTCTGATCCTCAACCTCACCCGCGGGTGTCGTCAAGGTGACCTCGGTGGCACTGGTGGGCGCCACGGTCTGATTGGTCGACTGGTCGTCCAACTCGGCCTGCTTGCCATTCTGGGCCAGCGTGGCGGGACCCAGGAGCAGGGCCAAGACCAGGCAAAGTGGAACGGGAAGGGTGGCCATATTGCACTGTCCTCTAGGGAGTGTCAACAAAGTTCCTGCACAACAAAGACAGGGCAAGTGGCAGGTCTCCCTAGTGAAGCTTCAGCAAAAAAATAAAATAAAAACGTGCAAAGCCTCTTAAAGGGCAAAATTGAAAAATGGGGAAAAAATGTGACAATGATTTAAAAGTGTCTCTCCATGAAAACAAATGACCATTCAACAGAGCTCCAGGGAAGAAGCAGTATCGACTGAGGCAATTAAGAACATTCAATTAAATTTTAATAGCCAATAAAATACTGTTATGCCTGCAGCTAAATACTCATAAGGTAATTATCAGACTTAGAGACCGACAGACGGGCAAAATTAGACCTGATCAGTCCAATCGAGCTTTGAATTTCAACAAGTTCACAATGCAAGATTGGAGGGGGTCATATCGTTCCTGGGGGTTTTTATGAAATTGTTTGCATTGGTTTTTCCAAAATAAAAGCAAAAAATGAAAAATCCAGCAAGATGTAGAGTAACCAGTTTAGTGAATGTCATCTGGAAATAAGTATTACTCCAGAATTTTTTTTATAATCCCAAAATAATGAAGTTTTCAACCGGCAATTTGAGGTCCTGTCAGCAACTACAAACAAAACAGAGCTTTGTTTTAGATCACATAGCAAAGAGAATTCATATCATCAGTTTTTTGTTTTTTTGTTGCTGCAAGAAACAATGATGGAAATCACCAGATTGGGAATATTATGTTTAATCCACTTATATTTCACCTGAAAAGGTAGCTGTTGTCTTTCTTTTTTAAATTTATGCTTGTTTTTTGTTTGTTTGTTTTTTCTCCTGAAATCCCTAGATTGGGTTTAGATAAACCCTAAACCCTCCTGGTCAGATTGTGCAATCTCACTCATCAGTTCAAATCCCTCCTTATACCGCCATCGCAGGTTCGTTTTCCATCCCAGGGGTCTTCTGTCCTTCGTTCACCCCTGAAACCCGGGGCCAGCTGATAAAGGAATGATTCATATTTTCCACGGGGTGGATGGCATTTCGTTTAGGGAACGAGGCTGAAATTCACGTGGCGAACTGAAAATCCCACGTTCAGTTGAACCCCCCCTTCTAACCCTGGTCGGTGTCCAGACGCAGCTCCCTCTGACCGTCTCCTTGGGTTCCAGTCCGAGTCCGGGGCGTCCACACTCAGGGTGTCCGCGGGCAACCAGACCACAAGTGTTCCCTTAGACGGAAGTTTGCCCAGCGAAATCTCTGCGGTTTTGCCAGCTACCCCCTGCCCTCCCGGTCTCCTCTCACAGAAGCGCGAGCGGAACCCGAGCAGCTCCGCGTGTCCGTGTGCGTATGTGCGTCCACGCCGGCCGTGGGCTAGCGCCTGGGCGCTCGTTTCTCATCGCTGCTGCTCTTCCAGGTGCTGCTTCTTGTTTGTTTGCTTGTTTGTTTTTCTAATAGTACTTTGATGCTCCTCTATCGCCCTTCTCTCTTCTTTTTTTTTGTCTTCCTCTCTCTATTTCTTCTCTCTGTTTTCCTTCATCTTCCCCCCCCCTGCCGTGAGTCTGTCCTTGAACACAGATAAACACATTTGCTGGGAAGTCGGCGGGACTTTCTGCATCTGTAAGATTACGTCCATTGACTAACTTCAGCCGCTCCTGTCCCTCACGTTTTATTTACGCGCTCCCGGCCAGCACAAAGCACGCGGGTCGCTCGTCCCTGCCTCCTCCTCCCTCAAAAAAAAAACAAAAACAAATAAAGGGGAAAGAAAGGAAATCTGTAATCCTAAAAAAATGGCTCCAAAAATTGAGAAGAGACAAAGATAATTGTAATCGTTGTATATTTTTTATGCAGTCCGTTTGTACCAGGCAATTGCATTTGCCATTGCAGTTAAAAAGCAGTCAAATGCAATAACTTGGCAGGATGTAACAAACTAAGCAGTCTCACAATTTTGTATCTGAGAGCAACAAAATCCCTTTCCAAGTGCAGCAACAAAATCCCTTTCCAAAAACAGGCATATAATGATATATATATACAGGCATATGTAAATTATATATATATCTATATGTGTGTGTTTTTCACCAAAAAAGTATGACTTTATTGTATTTTTCCTTTCTTATTTTCCTCTGTTTTCTGTAGATTCCTTTCTTCTCCCGTCCCTCTCCTGTCCTTCCCTGGAGCTGCAGAACAGTAAACTGGCAGGACCAAATGCTAATGTCTCACATACACACACGCGCTCTCTCCCTCTCTCTCTCTCTCTCTCCCCCTCCCTCCCTCTCTCTCTCTCCCTCCCCTCTCTCTTTCCCACTCTCTCTGCCATCTCCCTCTCCCTCTCTCCCTCCCTCCCTCTCTCTCTCTCTCATGAGCGAATGAGCGTACCTCACTCACTGACTCTCCCCTGCCCCCCCCCGACTGTCACTGACACCCCCCTTCCTTTTTCTAAGCCATGCTTTTACTCTCCTCCCAAATCTCTCTCTCTATATATATATTGCTCCCTCTCCTTTTCACTCTCGTTCGTCGCATTCCACCTCTCTGGCTCTTTTCTTTTTTGCTCTCCTCTGTCCCTGGTGCTTCTTCTCCCGCTGTCTATTCTCTTTTTTTCCTCTCTCCACCCCTCCCTCCTTCTCTTCGTCTCTCCCTCCCTCCCTCCGTCCTGCTCTTTCTCCAGCATTTCGTCTCTAAATCCCCTTCAGTTCAACAGTTGCTGCCGTAGTGCTGACTACAGAGGCGGGTCGCGTGGCTGCCCCCCCCCCCCCCCCCCCCCCCCCCAGTGTTTGTGTGAGTGCGGAGCTTGTGGATGGGCTGAGTCTGAGACTTAAAGAGAACGAGCAGACATGGGGTCGTCGGTGGAGTGGGGACAAAGTGGGGGGTTAGGAAGAGAGAGATGGGGGTGATTTGTGAGCGGGAAATTGGAGCGAGACAGAGAGAGAGAGCGATAAGGAAGGGAGAGCAGCTAGAGGACAGCGAATAAGAGAACTTAAAGGGGCAATGGAGGAAGGAGGGAGGAGATGGAGGGGAAGAGATGGCAGGATTGAGAGGAAAGGAGTGACAGGGAGAGGATTGGGGAGAGATAGAGAGATTAGAGAGGAGACAGGTAACGGTAGGGGGAGGGAAGAATTGAGAGACTGTGAGAAAGAGAGGTGACAGGGAACAAGTGCAACCGTGGGACAAAGGGAAAAAGGAAAAGAGAAGGAGAGATGCAGAGAAGGAGAGAGAGAGAGAGAGAGAGGAGGGCATCAGGAGGAGTGCTGTGAATTCTGAATAATCCCCTGGTTTAATGTTGAACATGAACTAGATTTTGTAAAGGAAAGCGCCTTTGGGTCTCCGGGCTGAAGGAACCTTCTCATCAGTGCACTGCCAGGCCACGGAGAGCTCCCGCTAAATATTTTATTCTGTTTCAGAATCATTGACATTAAACTCCTGTTGAATATACATTTTTTGCAGACACTTTTTTTTTGCGACTGTGTGTGCGTTTGTAGTACATGTACATGAGTGTGATTTTGTGTGCCTGTGTGTGAGAGAAAGAGAGAGAGAATGTGTATATTTATTTTATGTTCTATTGTTTCTTTCTTCAGACCTGCTCCCTCTTTCACTCCATTTTTCTCTTCACAGTATCCTGCCTGCTTGTCACCCCTTCTTAGCCTAAATTTACAGAATTTTGTGGCATTACACAAGTGCCTTCTCTCTCTCTCTCTCTCTCTCTATTTCGATCTATATATCTATCTATCTATCTCACTCTCTCACACACACACACACACACACAGGCACGCACACACAGCCACCCCCTTCCCCTCCCCACACACTCCCATCCATCCTTCCTCTCCCTCTGCATTCCCTCAGTCCCCTCTCATCCCACATCTCTCCACCGTCCCCATCACTCCGTTCTGAAATCGTCCGTTTCCTTTATCCGTTAGCTCCCTCCGTTCCGGCCTCATGCAGAACAGCCCCCGCTGCGGATTTTCGCCACCCGAAACCCGGCGCCATCGAACGAGGGTTTGCGGCTGAAGCAGCTGTCATGTGAAATATTGTGCACGCGACAAAGAACTATTGGCATATTGACAAAAATACAGTGCAGTGCTCACGTATATCTACCGAGCGGGGGGGGGGGAGGTGAGGGAGGATAAAGAAGGGAAGAGAGAAAGGAAATAGGCAGATGAGAGAGAGCGATACTGAGATTGAGGGCGGAGGGGAGGCGTATGAGACGCCTGTCTGCTGTGGTCATGTTTTCATTTCAGTTTCACCGCTCAGGTACTTTCCTGATCCTGTTTATTTCTTTTGGCGTTTTATCAGCATGCAGGACATGTCCCGCCCCCCCCCACCCTAGCCCCTCCCATTGTGCCCTGGAAAGGCTTTTTTATTTGATTTTGTTAACGGCAGAGAGGAGAGGAGAAGGACGAAATGTCCAGAACAGCGTTGAGGCTTTTTGCTTTCTTTTCCTACGGTCTCATTCCTTCCAAAAAAAGAAAAAGAAAAAAAAAGAGCGGGATTAAATTAAAATTCCGCCGAGGTTCTGTTCAACGAAATGATTTAATTTGCTCCTGTAATGTTGTTTAAAAAGATAAACAACAGAACGCAAGGTGCTTTTCCCTCATGTGCACCCTCAGCACACCGAAGCCCCCACCTGCTCCTCTCTCCAGCCTTCACCCCTCTCTCCCCTCTGCTTTCCCTTTCCCTCTCTCTGTCTCACTGTCCATTGACCCCTATCTTTCCCTCTGTCTCTCTCTCTTTCAATTTGATTCAACCTCTCTCTCTCTCTTTCTCTCTCTCTCTCTCTTTCTCTGCCTCTCACTTTCTGTCTATCTCATTCCCAAATTCAAAGTTGCTTTAAATTTAGTTCTCTGTAGAGCACATCAGCCCCAGTCTGTAACTGTCAGTCACTATAAATTAGTTTTAGAGAGTGAGATGGAGAGAGAGAGAGAGAGAGGGTGAGAGAAGGATGGAGAAGAAAGAGAGACGAGAGAGAGAGAGCCAGAAAGAGATGTTAAATGCTGCTGAATCAAAATTATTGCCAGTGAAGTCAAACAGAAGGAAGTGACCAGCTGCCAGGGTCCGCAGCAGCCACCATTTTAGGAAGTGAGGCAAAAAATACAAATAAACGAAATAATTAAACCATGAAGTGAGTCCTGCTCCCCATATGTGTCCAGCTGTCACCCTGAGTGATTGATGCCTTCGGCTCCTAACCCTGCCTCTGACTCACCCGTGCAGACACGGGTGCGGGGTAAGAGGGAAGACTTGGCTGTGGTAGCGAGATGTGAAATGCCCCCGTTACATTTCAATTGATTAATGTTCACAGGTCAGCATTTCTCTCTTCATCTTCCTGCTAGGTAGTGATTTTATTTTCCCCTTGCAGATATAGGCCATCGGATTTCTCTTAAACGCATACCGTTAGCATCCCTGCGTTTCAATTATTCTAATTTCATGATGGAGAGTTGCATCTCTTTGAAGTGTTAACATGCTTTTATTCCGGAGATTGTTTTTGGAGCTGAGATGTGGGAGGAGAATGGAGCAGACTAAGACTGCGTTATCATGATTAAAAAGGTTAGGGTTCAAGTCCTCCTTTTCATAAAGGGTGAGGCAGTGAGATTGTGAGACAGTGTTTGGTCTACGGTTGGCTTTCATTTAGTGCTGGAGGAGTTAATTATCTTCTTTTTTTCCCCCATGATCATACTGTGAAATCTCAGAAGTTTTCAATCACATCAAACAAAATTGAATGCAGGTTCACAGCACAGATTCACTGAGGGTGGCATTTTTAAGGATGGTCTCTAGCACACCAAAATGGTTTCATAGCCAAGGGGCATTTTGAAAAATGGTCTCTAGGACACCAAAATGATTCTGTAGCTGAGGGGCATTTTAAGAACAGAACGGTCTCTAGCAGCCCTGTGCAGTTTTATAGCTGAGGGGCATTGGTTCCCAAGCTGAGTGCCATGAGATAAATATGAAAGTAAAATATTTTTTACAAATTAGAGCATTTCCATTGACATTGACAAGTTAATTTAATCAGTATAGTTTATAGGTGCACTCTTAAGGGGACTACACATCTTAGTCCGACCAAGTCTTCGTCCTGACGAAGCTATGGCTGTGGCTGCTACTGTAGTTCAAAGGCCCAGCAGCAAAACAACAGCTAGCAGAACAACATTGCAGTGAAGGCACTCCTACTCAGCTGCCCAATCAGCTGATTAATAAACACTGCTGCCATGGTAACCACACAAACTCTCCAATGAAACACATCCTAGTAATTACCAAAAATGAAACAAACCAAAACTGCACTAATCACATCAAGAACACATAATACCAAAACCTACTTCTGAAACAATTGCACAATAAGCAAAGAAAGTAACACAATACATTAAACAAATTGCAATATTTGCTTCAGCAAAGCTACAAACCCAGAAGCAGGGTGCATCATGGTGTATCTGCTGGGCATTGTTTTGTTATTGATATTTAATGACATTGTGCTATGTAAGTCACCCTGGTTAGGGGTTTCTGCAGGATGACATAATAATAAATGGAATGTCAATCAGGTCTGGCCCCTCCCTCTCGTGGATGATGGAAAGAGACCATAACAAGGGCTAGAGGTCAAATTAGAGGTCAAGATGGAAGAGGCAGTGCTAGTGGCTGTCAGTGTGTGTATGTACATGAGTACCGTAAATATGAATGTACACGGTAAAAAAAAGAACTCTGCGGTTGTAAAAGACCTCCAAACACTGAACAATGCAAACACTGATGCGGTCACCAGCAGCTAGCTGCTGAAGCTGAAGAATAAAATAACTATGTTTTGAATTCTTGACATTAGTTGAAATTTTATTAAATGTTTACTTTGTCTCAGTATGTTTAACATATTAGTATGTTCTTATGGTTCTTCGTGTTCTTTGTTTTATTACATATACATTTGTGCAATGACCTTTGCTTCATCCTGTAGTTATAGCATACAAGTGTGCGTGGTTCTTAATGTTGTAGAATGTAGTAGATTTTTGTACAAATAAAAAAAAATGTTTTGGACTGAAATGCAGATATATATGTATTATAGAAAGAGTGTGTGTATGCTTTCTACTTATTTATAGCCTGCTGGTGTTTCTAAATAAAAAAAAGCTTTCTCAAAACAGACACATTTCTCTTATGCTAATGCATTAAGTACCGTAGAGTACATGAAGGTTATAAATCCCTTTGATGGTTTATTGGCCATAAAAATGTGTGCTGAAGGACATGCCTGTATAGTGGTGTTTTTAGCAGCCCTTCTGTTGTCTGTTTTCGTAAGAGTAATTTAAACACGTAGCAGATCTATATCCTCTTGAGACCCCAATATTCCCTAAAATATTTTTTATTTTGTTTCTATTGAATGTCCCTTGTAGTGTAGGTTTTGGCATAGTAGACTATATGGTTATTGATATTAAGACCAAAGACTCATGTCCCCTACAGGGGACAAAATGAACTGTGGATCTTAGGAAGTTATACTGTATATATTTGACTGAATTCAGACTGAATTTCTGATACCACCAGCACCAGCAGAGAAGCAGTCTCAGAAAGCAGAAGACACGCTAACACACAGAACGGCAAGAAAACCAGCAGAGAAGAACAAAGAAGATCGCATTAGTTAGAGATAAAGAGGAAGTAAAAAAGGGAAAGTTTGTGAGAATTTTCTGTATTATGTTTTATAGGTATCATTACTATAACATCTTTGAAGTTCTATGCCTTCATAGCGTGAACGTCTGCAATGATGCAGTGATGCACAGAAATCACTGATCTGAAGCTCAGTGTGAGGTAGAAGACACATGTAAATGTAATGTAATGTAAATGACACCAGTGATACTGAATTATTGAGTTCTGTCATTTCCCTGCTTTCATTTATCCTATTGCTAAGCTCATCTCACTTCCTGTTTGTCCTCCTGCTGAACTCATACCACTTCCTTTTTATGCTCCCACTAGCATCATTTCACTTCCTGTTTATCCTTCTGCTGTCCTCATCTCATTTCCTGTTTATCTTCCTGCTGATGTCATCTCACTTCCTGTTTACCTTCCCTCTGACCTCATTTCATTTCCTGTTTATCTGTCTGCTGACCTCATCTCGCTTCCTGTTTATCACTTCCTATATTACCCTGAATTTATCTCCTCTTTTTGCTGGTAACCTATAATACTTATGTTTAATTTATCCTGTCTGTCCCTTCCTCACTCTTTTATTCTCTCTCCCTTGACTATCTCTCAGTCTTCCCTCCCTACCTCTATCTCTCTCTCTTTCCATCTGAGAATAGAGTTGTTTTAATGTGCTTTGGTATCGATGCAGGCAGTAACTTGTGATGTATATTCTGAATTAAGCTCTTTCTCCCTGTCTGTCTTTTGCTGCCTTTCTAGTTGCAGCATTTAATGTATTTTACAGGCATGCCCAGCCAGCCAGTTTCCACCTGCTGTATTAAGCTAACTCACTGTAATCCAGCCCCCAGAAGTGGATTTTCTAATCATTCTCCCGGAGGAGACCGGGGCACTGAATGACAGGCAACGAGAATGGGAGAGAGAGGGAATGGGGTGATAATAAAGGGAGGGAGAGGGAATGGAGTGATAATAAAGAGAGAGGGGTCATTATGTCAGAGATTACCCCTGTACATCTGCTGCCCCCACCAAATGGGGCCCCAGAGCCCATTGGCTTTAAAGCACAGAGGCTTCTGTAAAGAAGTTTAACCCAGAATGCTTTGGGCTCATTACCCCCATAACCTCACTGTCTCCACTGCCACACCGCCATGGCTGTGGGCGGGGGTGTGTGTGTGTGTGTGTGTGTGTTTGTGCATGTGTGCATGCAGACGTACGTGTGTGCGTGTTTGTTTAGTTTGTTCTCAACGATATTTGTCTTGCTCATTCTCCCTCTGGTCCAATGACGACGCTCCTTTTGACTCTCAGAGCACTTCCATATGTATCTGAGTAACTGCCTGTCTGTCTCAGTTGAGCCCTGAGCCCTACTCTGACATTTATTAACAGAGTGGAAACTTCTTTAAATTTGAATTTTCCATCTTTGCACTTAGGAGGTTCTCCCCACATTCATTTAGATTCCAGTTTAGTGAAGAGTCTCTCCGATCCCCCGGTCCCTGTTCATCTTAAATTACTAATATTCTGACTCCTGAAGTTTTAAACCAACTTTTTTTCCCCCAAACCTAATGGTTTCATTTTTTAACTTTGAACTTTAATGTATTCAAAGATAAAGTAAATAATTTATTGGGATTGTTTAATTATTAATTTCATGTACAGAAATTTGATTTAATACCTAAACTTAATAATTTTACATTTGTGAAAAATGTAAATTATCAGAATTCATTTTGGATTTGATCTTTTGCTGGTTGCTTTTAGGGTTTTTTGTTTGTGGAGATCCTCACTTATTGTAACAGTGAACAGCAGAAATGGTTGACAATAACAATTGTATGCTGAATGTTATGGTAGAACAGCAAGTGCACAATAAATCATATTAATAAATAAACTCAGGCTATATAAATCATTATCTTAATAAGTCAATGCAACATTTAAACTGACATTTGTTTTGTATCAGAAACATTTTTTATGGAACATTAATATATGGTTTACTACAGTGGGTAATTCAGATTTGATATATAATTGTTCACAATTACTTTACATTGATTATGGGCCTACTTTTTAAATTACAATTTGTTTTAAATACACCTCCTGCTTTTTTAAATGCAGTTTCTGTTACCAATTAAATGTTCCGGATAATGAAATGAAACATAACTAATTGTCGGTATTCATTGCCTATAAGGAATATCTTTTTAATTATTACTAATGCTTGTTCAGTCCATCAGTCAGTTAATCAGCCAGAATGAAAAACATTTTCGGCTGAAAAATTGAGTTGTCACACAGCTTTATTTTTGGGGCCGGACGCATAATTCATCCTGGTAGTTTTCTGTTATAGAAATCTGTGTGTATTTAACACACTTTAATTTATTGTATATTTGTAGAAATGGAAAAAAAAAACTTTCTGAAATTAGATGTACAAATCCAATATTCACAGAGAGTGTGTGTGTGTGTGTGTGTGTGTGTAGTATCTGTCTGTTAGCATGCAAGCATGCACTTAGGCACAAGTTTCCTGATCCATATCTAACCAAATGACCACAGTTTAGTGCAGATCTAGTTTATTGAGCAGAAGATGGGAAATTGCAGGAAGCAGCAATGAGGGAACGCACTTTAATTTGTAGGTTAATTGTGCCCCTAGAATGCTGAATGGTATTATTTGCTCATTGTGTATTCTTGCTGTTGTATTTGCAATGGGCTGAATGGCCTGTTCTCCGCTGATGTTATGCTCTCTCATGTTCTAGACAACTTAAATGGTCTGTCTTAATCATTATGCATTACATTGTTCTTATACTCCAGATAGACTGAGTTGCCTTTTTTTCTCATTATGCATTGTTATTGTTTGGTGTTCTAGATGGGCTGAATTGTCTATTCCCCTCATTATTTATTCTCAGGTTATTGTGTTCTAGATGGGCTGAATTGTAGTCTTCCTCGTTGTGTGGTATTACGTTCTGATGTTCTAGATGGGCTGAATAGTCTCTTTTCCTTATTATGCATTCTTATGTGTACTTATCTATGCGTGCGACGGTGACTGAAATATAGTTGGGTGTCCTGTAATCAAGAAACTACCAGTAATCTTTCTGCACCAAACGTTTCTGCAGCAAAACCACGGTACGTTTCCCCCAACAGGACCCCATTGGTCCGCAGCCAGCGTTGCTGTTCTGAAGGTCCTGATTATGTTCCTCTGACAGATGTTGCTCCTACTGTGAGTAGCCTTCGGCAAAGTCAGACTGGCCAAATGTGAACTACCAGCATTTGCACACAGTTAGATGCACCTAGTATGACCCAACATGTGATTATCAATTAGCAGTCATTGTTAGCTAGCATTCAGAGCTTTTGACTGGGTCCAACAGTTAGTTTCAGCCAAAGTAACGTATGTACAGTAAGTGCATTTTAGGAGGTAACACCAATATAGCCAGAGAGAGTGCCACTGTCAATATCTATGCCTCAATACCTTCAAGCTAAAAGGAGGGTATGGGTATTTATTTTTAAAAAATTTTTTTTTTTTTTTTTGTGGGCGGTGGGGGATTTTGGTATGGGAGATTTAAGATTTTATATGTGTGTGTGTGGGAAACAGTCAGTGCCTCCCTGACTGATTTGGGAAGGCTCCATCATCGAGGCTGAGGGTGTGGAGAAGAGCCGGGACAGTGGGGGGTGACTGCTGGCCAATCACAGAGATGTGAGAGGATCCTGAAGAGTGAAGTATGGCTGGAGTATAGCATCTGATGCATGATGGGAAGGGACAGCATCATTCGCAACTTTGTATGCCGGCATGAATGGTCTGGATCATTTGAATTGAATGCAAACAGCCACTAAAAAGCAATTGAAAAGTGTCGTGGCATGTGTGAATTTAGTTTGGTTGAAGGCTTGCCAAAGATGACTCTGTATTTTTTTCAGTGATAAGAATTTTATGAGTAAATATATGTATGCATTTTTCATGAATGACTTTTCTTTTTTCTTTCCTTTTATATTTGTATTTATAGGGATTATGTTCATTGTTTCATTGCTAAAACAAAAATTCCATCAATGAGAGTGAGATTATAGTTTCTCAAAATAAATAACTTAAGATTTCTGTTGTCAAATTGATATTTGGTTGTGTTGCTTAAAAGAGGTAGTATTTATTTTATTTTATTTATTTGTCTGTGGGTTGGGATGTATGGGATTTGTTTAATGTGTGGGAAAAGGTGCCTCCTCTTTTTGGGAAGCCAACATTTACTCACCATTGATGTGGCCAAACAGAGATGTGAGAGGACTAAGGGAAGATGGGTTGGAGTATGTTTGTGATGATGAGGAACATATTACTTCGTATGCGAAATTATAATGACTTGTCAACAGCATAAAAAGCTTGAAAGTTCGTATGCTGAGAAATTTAGTTTGCTCTAAAGCTCCTTTAAAGAATTTTATGAGTAATTATTTCATTTTTCAGAATGACTTTCTTTTTCTTTTCCTTATATTTGAATAATTATGTTCATTTTTTAATTGCTTTTTCCATAAGACTTGATTTTTGCTTGTTTTACTTGTTTAATTCTGTTTTTTTGTCTCTCCTGCATTATGCTTCCTTTTGTTTTGTGCGCCGCTGTGTGTTTGTTTCTGTCTCCCCTGCAGGTGGAAATTATGAAGTCAGATTCCCGTTGCGGAGATCCAGGTTGGAAGGAGCGCTGAAGAGGAGACGCACGCGATTGCCTGACAGCCCTCTTCAGGAGACGCAAAGAGCCATGGAGGCCGTCGGCCGTCACCCGGCAACCAGACGGAAGGACACCTATCATTGAGGACACGGAGGACCATCACAGAGCACCTAATGAAAAAGATGGGACTATACACAGAGAATGTGTATCCTCCACTATCTGCTGTCCTGTCTTCTGCTCCTGATGACCCTGACAGCTCTACATTTATTAATATGTTTCTAAAACGTGTTCACCAGATCATCTGCTGTACTGATGTAACTTCTGCTCGAGAACGTAAAATTATTTTGGAAAAAAAAAATGCTGTGGTTGTGATTGCCCCAATTCATACTCAGGAACATCTGTGAGGGATTGGTGGTGGTGCTTTCACACCAAGGTGTTGGTTCCATCTACACACTGGCTACCATAAATGACATAAAATACTCTGGAATTCATTTATTTCATTTAATTCTATAAGTAAACATGATTTTCCATCAGTCTGAATGAAAACAAAAACATAAAGTTTTTTTACAATTTTGTTGTGATTTTGATATAAGGTTATGGTCATATGTGTTTTTCTGATTTTCTAATGATACAGAGTGTTCATAATTAATGTTTTCAAACTCCTTTTCTTTGATTTATTTCATCATGGTTGTTGAATAAATATGATTTCCCATCTATCTCTATTTAAATTTGAGACATTATAATATTTTGCATTTTTGTTGTGCTTTGGAAGTAAGGCTATAGTCTTATGTCCGTTAATGATTTTCTTATGATACACAGTTTTAATTTAAAACTATTATTTTAACTCCTTTTCTTTGATGTATTTCATCATGGTTGTTCAATAAATATAATTTCCCATCTATCTCTATTTAAAAATGAGACACAAAATTGTTTTGTTTTTTGTCATGTTTTGGACGTAAGGCTACAGTCTTATGTCTGTTATGTTTTTATATACACTGTTTTAATAAAAAATATATTCCAACTTTTTTAAATTTATTTATCACGGTCGTTCAATAAATATGATTTCCATTATCTCTATTTAGAATGAGCATTACAATTTTTGACTTTGTGTGTTTTTGATATAAGGCTATAGTTTATGTCGTTAATGATATTTTTTGATATACTGTTTTATAAAAAAATATATTCCACTCTTTTCTTTGATTTATTCATCACGGTTGTTCAATAAATATATTTCCATTATCTCTATTAAAATACCATTACAATTTTTGCATTTTGTGTGTTTTGACTAAGTAGTCTTAGTCTGTTAATGATTTTCTTATGATACAGTTTCATAAAATTATTACACTCCTTTCATTGATTTAATCCATGTTGTTCATAAAGATGATTTCCATTATCTCATTTAAAAATGAGACATTATTTTTTGCATTTTTATTGTTTGGAATAGTATGTTTTGTCGTAAGATTTTCTTATGATACCAGTTTATTAAAAAATTATTTAACTCCTTTCTTTGATTATTTATCAGGTTTTCAATAATATAATTCCATCTATCATTAAAAATACACATTTATTTTTTGCATTTTTGTCGTGGTTTAGTGTATATATCTTTATCCATAAATTTTCCAATACCTTTTTAAATTATTATACTTTTCTTTGATTTCATCATCTTTCAATAAATAATTTCCTTTTTTATATTATAGTGCAATATTTTCCACACTATAATGGCTACAATTTTGCTTTGTTTTGATAGGAGTTACTATGTTTTACTTGATAAAAAATTCTCCTTCTGATTTATTCTCAGTTCAATATTCATCACTATTTAATACATATTTTGCATTTTTTTGAAGGCTTCTTTCTATGTTTTGTCACTTTAAAAATTAACTCTTCTTGATTATTATCGTGCCTATCTATCTCAATTTAAAAATGAGACACAAAATTGTTTTGTTTTTTTGTCATGTTTTGTACGTAAGGCTACAGTCTTATGTCGTTAATGATTTTTCTTATATAACTGTTTTTAAAAAAATATATTCCAACTCCTTTTCTTTAAATTTATTTATCACGGTTGTTCAATAAATATAACTTCCCATCTATCTCTATTTAAAAATTACACATTACAATTTTTTGCATTTTTGTCATGTTTTGGATATAAGGCTATAGTCTTATGTCCGTTAATGATATTTTTTATGATATACTGTTTTGATAAAAAAAAATATTCCAACTCCATTTCTTTGATTTATTTCATCACGGTTGTTCAATAAATATTATTTCCCATCTATCTCTATTTAAAAATGAGCCATTACAATTTTTTGCATTTTTGTCGTGTTTTGGTATAAGGCTATAGTCTTATGTCGGTTAATGATTTTTTATGATAACTGTTTTGATAAAAAAAAATATTCCAACTCCATTTCTTTGATTTATTTCATCACGGATGTTCAATAAATATTATTTCCCATCTATCTCTATTTAAAAATGAGCCATTACAATTTTTTGCATTTTTGTTGTGCTTTGGAAGTAAGGCTATAGTCTTATGTCCGTTAATGATTTTCTTATGATACACAGTTTTAATTTAAAACAATTATTTTAACTCCTTTTCTTTGATTTATTTCATCATGGTTGTTCAATAAATATAACTTCCCATCTATCTCTATTTAAAAATTACACATTACAATTTTTTGCATTTTTGTCGTGTTTTGGTATAAGGCTATAATCTTGTGTCCATTAATGATTTTCTCATGATACACTGTTTTCACAAAAAATATATTCTAACTCCTGTTCTTTGATTTATTTAATCAAGGTTGTTCAATAAATATAATTTCCTATCTATCTCAATTTAAAAATGAGACACAAAATTGTTTTGTTTTTTGTCATGTTTTGGACGTAAGGCTACAGTCTTATGTCTGTTAATGATTTTCTTATAATACACTGTTTTAATAAAAAATATATTCCAACTCCTTTTTTTAAATTTATTTTATCACGGTTGTTCAATAAATATGATTTCCCATCTATCTCTATTTAGAAATGAGACATTACAATTTTTTGCACTTTTGTCGTGTTTTTGATATAAGGCTATAGTCTTATGTCCGTTAATGATATTTTTTATGATATACTGTTTTGATAAAAAAATATATTCCAACTCCTTTTCTTTGATTTATTTCATCACGGTTGTTCAATAAATATTATTTCCCATCTATCTCAATTTAAAAATGAGACATTACAATTTTTTGCACTTTTGTCGTGTTTTTGATATAAGGCTATAGTCTTATGTCGGTTAATGATATTTTTTATGATATACTGTTTTGATAAAAAAATATATTCCAACTCCATTTCTTTGATTTATTTCATCACGGTTGTTCAATAAATATTATTTCCCATCTATCTCTATTTAAAAATGAGCCATTACAATTTTTTGCATTTTTGTCGTGTTTTGGACGTAAGGCTAGTCTTATGTCTGTTAATGATTTTCTTATGATACACTGTTTTCATAAAAAATATATTACAACTCCTTTTCATTGATTTAGATCCTCATGGTTGTTCAATAAAGATGATTTCCCATCTATCTCAATTTAAAAATGAGACATTACATTTTTTTGCATTTTTGTTGTGCTTTGGAAGTAAGGCTATAGTCTTATGTCCGTTAATGATTTTCTTATAATATACTGTTTTCATACAAAATATATTCCAACTCCTTTTCTTTAATTTATGGTTGTTCAATATAGACGATTTCTGTGTGATTGTTGTGATAAATTTCTTTCTGTTTTTTTTAGCTTAATAAATAAGATCACATTTATTTTAATCTCACTTTGTCACTGGTGTACATCGAGTCCTTCTGTGAAAGACTGTCTGAAACATGGCAGGATAGGTATGTATTAATTTAGCAGAGAATGTGATGAATTTGGAGGGCAGTGATTGAAAATGTTTAAGCGTTATGCTTCTGAAGGCCTAAGAAACAACGACCCTACTGAGCTTTGGGACACTCCGTTCTTATTTCTGTGTCACGTGTTTCCAGGGTTTCTGAACTGTTTCCTTTTTTGTACCAGAGATCCAATTTTAACACGTATTATTTCCTCCATTTTACTACATACATTGTGTTCTGATGACATAATTATATGTAGTGGAATTAAATTGAGAAATCAACCATGATTTCCTATAGGCAAGAATTAGGCTGAAAATACATCATCACCTTCATTCACGCACTGCTGAATGCCCTTGCTCCTCCCCCCCAGCCCCACCCACCCCCTACCCCCCAACCCCCAACCCCCCACGGGTGCTTATGTGCCAACCACTGCTGGCAGGGCAGACACCTGCTGGCCAAGAGCCAACAATGTGGTCCCTTTGGCGAAAAGAGACCATTGCCCGCACAACTGCCCACTAATAAGAGCAAGGAGAGGTTTGCTGCTGGTGGCCCTCTCACGCTTCAGTAAAGCATGGCGTTTAAGTGTTTCCATGGTGTTCTACATATATTGCATTACAATCATTAGGCAGATGCTCATATCCAGAGCAAGGCACGGTAATAGCGAGCATCGGTGTTAAACTAAAGTTGATTTTGGCAGAGCGCAGGTTTGGCAAGCTGTCGCTTCCGTTGTCATTGAGACCCTAATAACTCAGACAGGTGTTGAGTTTCAGTGACCAGGTGTCCTCTCTTTCCGTGCTGTTTCATATATTTAATCCATAAATCAAATTTAAGCCTCCTTATTAAGGCACTGTTTGCACAGAATGGGGATTTAATATATTAGTCACCCAAGAGCTGATCTGATTTAGTCATTAAAATGAATATGATATATTAATTATTTATAGCATACATACCTATTTCAGACACAACGTGACCGTAGGGGGAAAATTGTGCTAAAAGTGTAATTATTATAAATTACAAGCTCATTACATCATACTTACAGCTGCAATGAAAACCAGTATGCATAGGGAGGCATAATGTGTGTGGGTGTGTGTGTGCAAATGTGCTTGCATGCATGTGTGCGTGCACATGTGTGTATATTATCTGCCCATTTTTAATATTAATAACATTATTACTATATTACTATTGCTATAAGTAGCATTAGGGTAAAGCATTTGTGGAAGCTTATTAACAGGCCTTTTTCTTTTTTATTTTTTTTTGTTTGGCTGATACAACTATTATGCCAATGTGCTTCATTTGGCATTGATTCAAAAATATTCTAAAGGTTTGGAAGACTGGAATGACCCATAAAGTCCTTGTTTTTGTAATCAAGTAGATTAAACAGGCCTGCAGTGTATGCATCCTTCATCTAAAATAGCATATTTTGAGATTTAAAGTAGGATACTTAGATTAGGCTATAAAGCATTTGTGCTGATACTTTTATTGGCAAACAATAACCATACAATCTGGGGCTGAGTGAATTACTTACAAAATTTTGTTTGCAGCTGAATTACACATGCAAGAAATTGTCATAATCTAATTAAATCACAATGGCCTGCTCCAATGGTTTCATTCTATATACATCACCTCTACAAATTCAATTAGGAATATCACCAATCAAGACAATGAACTGACCTCATGCAAAGTGAACATGTAATGTCTGACACTGAAGTTCACAAATTGCATTCGTCTTGATCATTAATAAAACGCACAGCTAGGAATAACATGCTTTCAGGAGCAGGACGTTTTATATCCATCCTGAATAAGGTAGTGTCGGCATGGAAAATTCAATGATAGAAATATACAGAGAAGATGTGTATTCCACTGAGGTGAGCCTGAAGCTATGAGGCATAAGGACAGCACTCTTCTTGGAAGAATTCTACTCCTTTCATCAGAGTGCTTTTCTGTCCATCCTTATGTACACCTCGCTATGTTGTCTTCCACATAGCGGTTATATTAACGTGATGGAGGCGCCGAGATAGCTTCAAATTCTAACTTGTTTTTTGGGTGGTGACAGTGGGTGGCAGATGTGGCGCTGCCTTCTTTTATTGGCTCAACAAAATTAAAACCAGGAGTGGCGGTGAAAATTAGCATAAAATCTTTACAAACCCGTCTTCTGAATTTTTGGAGAGGAGGGAATTTTTTTCCCTATTTTTTTTTTTTTCCCTGCGCCTCCAAATAGCGCCGCCCGTGCTTTTCACAATCCTCCTGAACACAGTTTGGCGAACACAGATCTGTTCTTCCTACTGTCCAAGTCCCGGCCTCCGCAAGGCTCACGCCACGTTTCTGAATTATTTTTTTACCCTTGATATATACACCCTTTAATATACACTGGCCCCAGAGCTCCTCAGTCAGGCGCCTTGCTCCCGCAGGTTCCTCTTCAGGATCGTCAGAATTAATGCGTTGGGTTTTTTTTTTTTCACCGAGCGCCAGGTCCCAGACTGCATCTGGCCATCCAGCTTCCAGCGCCGCGGTTCTCCGCTGACAAGGCCTCCCCCGCCATCCAACTGCTTCATCTCATTTGAAACGCCGCTGCCCGACGGGTCCCGGCCTTCCAAAAATACACCCGCGTCTCGCTGCCTCCTTCCCCAGCTCTCGTCACCGTCCTCTGATTGCCGCTGACATTGGATTGAAGACCCTAGAGGAAGCATCCATAGCAACCAAGGGCAAATAAGGGCCTACCTCAAACCCATCCTCGGCTCCGCCCCCTCCCCATTTTGGCAGCGTGTGAATACTGTCATTCCAGGAAAACACAGCTGTCGTAACTCCGTCGTACTGTCGCTATCAATAGTATAGCCTCGCTAGTACGACAATCAGCTGTCACAATAATCAGTAATTTGATTCCAAAATATTAATTTTGTGGTATTTCATGGCAAGTCTTTTCTAATGGGCCAGGATTTTAAACACAGGAATGCGTTCATATTAATGAGGCATCCTGAACATGAGCAGGGATGACAAGCTTCAGAGAGAATGAGCTGCAGTGGAAATAATCCCGTCCCATCTGGAGAGGGAAGGGGAGTGTGACCGCATCCAAACTCAGAGAAGGGGAGGGATCCAGAGAGCCGGGAGAGATGAGCTTTGGCAGGCAGATGCACTCATATGCGCTTGTACTGGTTCCTCAGCATTGTTAGCGGATACACATCTCTATCCGTCAATGAAAACTGAGGGCAAAGATTTTTTTTTTTAAATATATGAATACTTGAAACTGCCTGTGCTTAAGGTTTTACACAATATCTACACTGATTTAGGATTTTGTTTTATCTCACAAACATTATGTTCAAAGACTAGGCCGTAGAGTCAGGCTTTGGTTCCTCGGATCTCACTGGCCGCCAGTAATCCTATGTGTGTTCACATAGTTTGAATAAGATTGTATAATTAATTGTATGGCATAAATTACTTAATACGTGGGATATCTCAAGGGTAAAGCTAAGAAAACACATTCAATCCTGAGGTGACGTGTGTGTGTGTGTCTGTGTGTAAGCGAGAGAGAGAACAAGAGAGGGAGAGGAGAGACAGGAAACACAAAGAAGTGTCAGTTCAAGTTTACTGGTAAACGCGTTTCTCTATTCACATCTACAAGCAAGAACCTTTCCATTTTGCCACCGGCAGCATCTGCACCTCCATCTTTGTTCAGCAAAACGTTCTGATACGATCAGCTTTGTGTTTCGCGCGCCCCAGGCTGCCGATTAGGAGCCGCGTCATCGGCATAGTTTGGGTGACAGAGATGAGAACAAAGCAAATGGAGATGCCTCTTCTGTTTAATTAGCGGTGCCAAATCAATTAGCTGCAAAACAACAAAATCAGAATTAATTAGCAGCAAAAACTGAAACAGAAAAGAAGAGACGATATGAAGGCAGAGAGGGGCATCCCGGCAGAGAGAGGTGTCCCAACAGAGAGAGAGGTGTCCCAGCAGAGAGAGGGGTGTCCCAACAGAGATAGAGGTGTCCCAACAGAGAGAGGGGTGTCCCAGCAGAGAGAGAGGTGTCCCAACAGAGAGAGGGGTGTCCCAACAGAGAGAGGGGTGTCCCAACAGAGAGAGAGATTCTGAGAGAGCATGAGAGAAGGAGGTCTGTGGTCCATAGGAGAAAAACGAAACAGATAGATAGTGAGAGATAGCGATAAATGGTTGATAGGACACATACTGACAAGGAGAGGGCAAAGACCCAAGGCCTGCAAAATGCTGCATATCACTCAGGTCAATATTAATGACTAAACTCACTCTGTGCAAGACACCCCCAACCATTCCAACATCCAAAATTTCAGCCCCTCACACAAATAATCCACGTGTCCATGCAACTTAAAATGGTGACGATGATACATGATAATAATAATTAATATTATTATTATTATTATTATTATACTAATAATAATAGTAACCATCATTGTCTTCGTCTTCATGCAACTTACAATGATGACAATGATACTTAACAAGAATAATAATAATAATAATAATAGCCATTGTTTTCTTCATCTTCACGCAACTTACGATGATGACAGTGATGATGATACTGACAATGATCTGTTAGACATGCTGAGTCTGTGAGTCTGTTCGGTGTCAAACTCACGGGTGAACAGGTACTTCACAGCTGCAAGCTGCTTGTGAACTACATACCTCTGATTTCCCCAAACCTGAGAACAACAGATCTGTCTGTCGCTAAATTTAGAGTCCCTGTCTCTTGTCTTGCCTGTTTCTTTCTCTCTCTCTTTCTCTCTCTCTTGCAGTATTTTTATCTTTCTCCCTCTTGTATGGTTTCTCCTGCCTCCTGTTTCTCCTGTTTAAATGTGTATGTGTGTGAATGTGTGAATATGCGCATGTGTATATGTTTCCATGTTTCTGTCTATCTACACTGATCTCACTGCATTTGTCTACACCTGAGTGTGTGTGTGTGTGTGTGTGTGTGTGCGTGTATGTGTAGGCATGTGTGTGTGCATGTGTGTATGTGCGTTTGTGTGTATGTGTGGGCGTGTGTGTGTGTGTGTGTGTGTGTGTGTGTGTGTGTGTGTGGGTGCATGTGTGTGTGTGCTCTTCCCTCATAGTGCACTATTCAGGCTCTTATCTGTACTGCTCAGTCTCACTCTTTATCCTATCTCTAGATTTTCAAAACCAATATTAACATCTGCAGGAGCCCTTAAATCCAGTCCTCTCCTCTCCTTCCTTCCTGCCCTCCCTCTATCTCCGTCCGCCCTTCTAAAAATACTAAAGCCGTAGTTTTGTTTCCGTTGTTTTGATGCCGCTAGTGTAATCAGAATAACAGGCGTGGAGGGGAAAGCTCAGCTTCCACGTTTCACTCCCTCAGACTTCCGAAGGCCTGCCTTGTGGAAGCCGCTCGCGTAATGGCAGCGATGTCACCGTGAGGAGAACAGAGAGGCTCGCCTCCCTTCATATAGGATGAATCAGAGACCCGCTCTCTCTAGCTCTCTCTCACCTGTGCATTCTCACGCCCACAGTCGCAGCACAACTCACCCATCTGAGCCTAGAGGCAGTCTGCAGGTGAAATTACATTTCAGCAGTCCAGCGCAGCTCTGTTTTTTCCGTACTCCGTGGAAACGTGATTCAGAAATCACGTGTTGCTTCGTGTTTCTTACAGGTCTGCTCACACCTATCTACACACACAGAACCAAAATAAACATTTTTATTCACACTTCACATATTTCGGGATAATTTTCACACACATGAAAGCTATCATGCATCGTGCCAAAGGCAAAATGGCTGTCGAAGACAACTGATAATTGTCTGTTCATGAATTTTAATGGCACCTCTGTACAGCTGTTGTGGCTGTATTATTATTACTATTTTAAAACCCAATGTTCTAGAGTACAGCACCAGAACAACGAAAAATTGTGTCACCGTCCAAAAACATACGCACTGCATTGCATACACTATACATATGTGCCTATGCGTTCTTATATGAGAGAGCAGCTCGCTGCTCCCTCTCGGGCACTGGATGTGTCATGGTGGCCAGAGCGGTGATTTGTAGAGCCAACCAGGGGTGCCTCTAAGCAACTGCATCTGCTGTATGATGCCAGTGAAAACAGAACAGGGTGTGTGTGTGGGGGGGCAGCAGGAATGGGAAGGGGGGGCACCTCAAAAAGACAAAGGATTCAGAGAACACTTCTGAGTTAACTAAAGGAGGATGAATTGATAGAGGGAGATAGAAAATGAGAATAATTTTTCATTAAAATGACCATTTTCTATGCACAATGAGTGTCCAAATTCAGCTGACTAATTGGACAGCTTTGGCACCACTACAAAAAAAAGACTTCTGTCAAGCCCATGGAGCTGATTCTTTATTTGGGTCTACACTAGAAAGAGAAAGGGAGGATTTAGTCAGGGTGATGAAAGGAGAGAAACAGATGGACGGCAGAAGAAAGAAAAGAGAATTTAAAGAAAGGATGGCCATTTGTTGAAAGAGAAAAGGTGTAACTATAAGTGGTGGTGTTTAATTAGGAATCTGAACAGGCTGGTAAATGAACACAGAGCTGACCTAATTCTTTTCACAAGAAAGATGGCATGAATCATTTAAAACAATAGGTACTCACGCACAGGATTCTCTCCTCGAACACATGAACGTACTCACAAACTCACTGTGCCACAGAGTGATGTGCGAGATTTCTTTGCTTAATAAGTGGCTGCACTTCCTGAATAAAATTTCAAAGAATGGTACAGAGGTGAATGTCTAACACACATAACGGGTTTAAAAGCATCATACAAAGTCAAGCATATTTGTAAATTTCTTGGTGTACACCTATACACCACTACAAGTTTTTAAAAGCTATTCCTTTTGTATTATTACGCGTATGGTGCTTTTGCTTTTGCCAATTTTAATATTTCCTACAAAGGGAGAGTTAATTTATGTACCATCTAGTCAAGGTGTGTTTGTGTACCCTAATGAAGTGAGGACTTGTGTGTGTGCATCTTAATGAAGTGGGGACCTGTGTGTGTGTGTGTGTGTACCCTAAAGAAGCGAGGATCTGTGTGTGTGTACCCT